>NC_136497.1:86347969-86452969 GCF_053919585.1 Euprymna scolopes | reverse complement strand
TTGAACACAGTGTTATCGTTCTTGTTTTTTCACTTGGGAGTCACCACTTATGAAGGCTCGAAGGCTACTTGAGGATAAGGATTAGTTAATGTAAGGTAGTAGTGTAAAACTCGATGATGGTGTAAATTGGGTAGAATTTGATTAATTATGGGGACGGCTCAACAAGAACTTGTTTACATTCGATTTGAAAACTACCATGTTGGATTCAACCGGGAAGTAGGCCAGTGGATCAATGCTCCACAGGCTGGCAGTTCTGGGAAATAAACTTTGTTCATGAAACCTGCGTTAAGATTTAGGCACAGATTGGAGAACATCGTATATAGTGGTTGTAGCTAGTCGAGCGTTCTACGGGAAAGTTTGACAAAGGAAGACCATAGATTTGAATTTTGCCGTTCTAGTATTATTCATCCAAGCAGTGTTTGCATTTTTTAAATTTCCAGATCCCGGTCTTTAAGACATCACAGTAAGTATTCCCAGCTGGCTAGATGTGTATAGAATCCCCCTTTTATTTTTTCGAATGTGTAATCGATTATACTTAAGAGATTTTCTCGTTTTCGCTAGTATTGTCAAATATAACTTAGGCTTTGTAAACTAAAGATCCCAACGTACATCTATTTGTCACTGAGAAAACTTTATAGTTTCTTATTGAGTCAGTGATATATGGTCGGTTGCTGGTAGTCTCGGTTTTGGAAGGTACGAAGGACTCTAGAGATAAGTAAGGGGATTAATTGATCTTAGCCGTTCCTATTAAATATGAATATGCATATGAATTGAGCATGAATACTACTTGATGGTAGAAAGTGCTTATTTGTAAGCCGGAAGACGCATCTCCAAAAATAGAATTTTACGCTTAGGAAAAACGAGATAAAGATAGGCAATATATGAGATGTTTTTGTTAATAGATCACCGCATATTAAGGGTCGGGAATCACTAAATAATAAGAGTTTAAAAGGCCGAGAATAGAAGGATGATCGGTGCCTCGGTGGTATTGAATAAGATTACTTAAGAATGATTGAATATCCTAAAGGGTGCCTAATCAAGTATTTGTTTATATTTAACTTGAGGATAGCCATGCTGTAATCGGTTAGAAAGCAGTCTCGATCAACGGATAGGATATTTTGTTACTAAGCGCATACGGACAAAAATCTACATAGCAAAATAAAAGACGTTCTGGTGCTGCTATTAAATGCACATATATGATCAAGACGTATACAGGCACAATACGTAAATTAACTTAGGAAATACAGAACAATATTTAAGATACATGTACTCGTCATGAAGCAAAAATATAAATTTCGAAAAATCACGTAAACTGATCAAGTATGTTTTTCTAAATATAGAGAATCATATTTTACGATTGTTGACGATTATTAGTAAATTGTAGCCATTAAAAATCTGATGTGCATCTCTATTTTTAGAGAGATTTTTAAAAGGTAGATAACCACTGATATATTAAAGATGGAGAAGACAGACAACTATCCTCATATCCTCATAAAGCTTAATTTTCTTAGAAAAAAATAATCTGTCAATTCACATCTGTTTTTGAATATAGCATTTTCGTTCCGTGACGGATACGTACATCATAATGTTTATTTAATTTATTTATTTTAATTAGGTTAAATTATTAATAAAGTCCATGTATTTTATGATGAAAATACATAAGAAAGTCTTGGTTAACTCAGCTTTAATATAATACTACATATTGATGACAATCTTTTGAATGTATTTGCATTTAAACTCCGCTATTTCTGTTAGAGAACACGTTACTAAATCAGCATTCTTTACCTAATGTCAACGTCTAATGGTTCAGCTCCTTTGTAGATTTTCGACTTTGATATAAAAATTTTCAGAATTCGACTCCTACATCTCATGAAGGCATTAAATCACCTGGAACAGCGGATTAGAATTGTAGTTTGCATGGGCTGAATAATACAAATAGGCAATATTAAAGTTGTAGTCCCGCTTTAGTCTAAAATATATTTATAAAGAGTATACGTGCTTTATAAATTAAAAAAGAAATTGACATATAATAACATAAAAATATTTACGACCTCATTTTAATAAACTGAATTCTTGGCTTTCGGGCCAGGATCAAAGTGTAGTATCTGTTCTGATGCTGCACTTGACTTTTTTCACATCTAAATACTTCATGACTGATACATTTTTTTATTTTTGTTACTAACCAGGGTGTCCTTTTTTATGGGAGGGGCTGGTTTCCCCTCACATTAAAAAAACGGCCTTGTGTCTAACTCTGCTCTCGTAGGAAGGAAGGCAAGTAAATAATATATATATTAATACATTCCGCAAGAAATTTATCTGAAATATAGATTAACGCGAATAATTTTCTGTTTAAAACATAATGACTAATTGTTTTGCTAATAAAAACAACACGTAAATATATTCATTGTACATGTATTCTTTCTTCGGATTGTTTTCATTATCTTCATAGTTCTTGTTTGATCATCTTTCGGCCATCTTATCCGCCGGCCTTCTTCAGGTGATTAGCAGCGACGGGTGAGGAATGCGTGGTCGTGTAACTTATTTCCAATAATTACTACCTTTCATAGACGTTGTCTCACGATGTTTTCGCCAATTAACACCCTGGCCTGCTTGGCTAGGAGTGTAACCGCTATCTCTCGAAAATGCTCACCTAGAAGTCACCACCTTCATAAACTGTACAACGGGCTCCGTGGAACCTGAAAAAGGCCAGAGGATGGGTTGGCCGAAACGTAGTGTAACAACAATTATGAAGATGAGAATAACAGTCCGCAAAACGAATGAATGCACGAAATATAAAGTATCTTATAAAGAATTCCAAAAATAAAAACAAAAAAAATAATATTCATCGTAGTTCACTCATTCCAAAAATAAATAATGTATTTATTACGAAAATTTACAAATAGTTTTCTTCGTATTAGTTATAAAATAGTATGAGCTAGTAAAGTTTTCTAACAGATTTACACAGGATATGATATCAATACAGCTTGAGGAACAGCTATGAACTAGAATTAATTGCCTCTATGTTTTTGAGTTTTATTGTACTTTAAAAACGAACGAGTATGTTCTACCTAATTGTATTTGCAATCTAATGGATATTCTATTTTGTTTGGACTGGTAGGCATACATTTTCCCTTCCCACAAATCAAGCCACATCCTTCGAAGACGTATCCGGCCAGCCTTTAAAAGGTTAACTGTTCCGGAAAGATAGCATAGAATTTGATGCACAACAGAAGAGTCTTATCAGGTCCTCATTCAACAGAACATCGCTAGAAATGACACCAAACAAGTGGACAGCTCGATAAAAAGAGATTGTGGCGAGGGTGGATTGCGCTTATGTCGTGTTGGCGTTCTGGTACTTGGAGTTGTATGCGGGTAAACAGCTCTGCGCATGCGTTGAATGGATGACATTGCGTTGAATTCATGCCCCAACGATCAACATGACAGACCGGATTGGAATGAACATAAAACATTGGCTCGAAGTTAACGGGCGAAAATTGGAAAAAAAGATTTTTGTATATGAAACTATATCAACAGGGTTATAACGAAAAACTACCATAGCAACTTATTTTAAGTTAAAATATCAAAGATTCTTTCTAAATTAATAATTATCCCTCAACACAACATTCAATCTATTAATCAAATTCTATTAAATACAAAGTGGAACGATAAAAGTGTCGCTCTAAAGAATACAACACTACAGCTTTATTTTAAGAGTTTTATTGAAAAAAATCAATTCATAGGACTTGATTATGTGGTCGAGCTTACATCTATTAAATGTAGCCGCATTCAGCCTGAATCACCGCCTCGATACGGACCCGGAACTGGAGCATACTATTTCCACATGCGCCGGTGGGAGTTCGGCAAATACTCACCGGATAGCTGGTTTTGACATTGTGGGAGGTCATGTTGGTAATGTTCTCTAAGTATAACCAAACAAAGTAGTCCAGCGAGTTTAGATCGGGGGATAAGGGGGCAGTGAGAGAAGGGTACAATGTCGTAGCATTTCTTCTGAAGCAAAACCTGAGTCTCTTTGAACTTGTGGGCCGGCGCCAATTCTTGCTGCCAAACCCAGAGTCTGCCAACAACCACCTGATTGCAACAGGGATCATCACACTCTTTAGCACATCCAAGTACACTTTACGGTCGACTTTTAAGCTGACTTCGAAGATATGAGATGGCATGATGTGGGCCTCCCTTGAAACCAAACCAAAAACTATAACCGTGGCTGAAAACTTTGTTTTCATCACCCTGGGCACGTCCCTGTTAACCTAGATTTGCATTTTTAGAGTGCCGGCAATGGTTCTGCTGTCATAACTTGGAGCAGTAGAGAGCATGAGTTGTACAGCGGCGCATCTCTAGGTGTATCAGAATTTTTGGCAAGTCGCCATTGCAAACATTTAAACTCTCCATGACAATATGAAAATGCAATTTCAAACCCTAATTTTTATTTCAATAAAATGGGAAAAGACTAACTTTTAAAATCATAAAAGGTTTAATCGAAAAATATACAATTTTTTTTCATCGGATTTCACGAAAAGCAACAATTAACTTGAGTCGAAATCTAATATATGTATATATATATATATATATATATATATATATATATATATATATATATATAACTGCCAAAAAATCACTTACCTGTTCCAAATTACAAAACTATGTGTGCTTCTATTCTTTCTGTATAAGTATTTATCCATATTTATATTTTATGTTCCATGTATTTTTAAATGAAAGGAATTTTCAACCAAGAGTCTTTTCAACAATAGTTTATCCGCCATTAGAGTACCCTAATGTTCTTCGATTTGTTAGTTTGTTATGTACGGAAGCATCAAAGTGACAAAAATAATTATGTCAAACACGTAAAAACAACACATTAGTAATCTTGTGTGTGACAGAACGGTAATCAGTTTCGGTTGTCTTCTCGTTGTCCTTATGCCAGGCAGTATAATCTCCCTTTTGTATTTTTGACATATTTAATTTCAACTACAAAGTGGCCAGTATATGCTACCATACTTGCAAAATAGTACCATTTCATTCATGGATTTTGCAGGATTACTAAGAATTGGCTCGACCAAATGTCGACTTTTTATTCTCTTAAAGAAATACATGAATTTTTGAATTAAAATCTTTTAATTCTTCTTTATCGAGTGATTTTTTTAAAATATCTAAAAAGAGAAAACATTGAATAGAATAGAAAAAATTGTCGTCAGCGTCCACTATTTACTGGACAATATAAAGAGAACATAAACTTTGACTTAAAAACAATTCAACGTGGTTTTAAAAAACGGTTTTACACTTTAGACTTTACAGGTAAATTTCCCCCACAAAAAACATTTTTTTTTTGTTTGAAATTATAATATATTATTTATTGATCTTTTATCTTCAATTTGTGATTTATAAAACGTTGGTGAGTAAATTAATTATTTAAATTTTGATAGACATTTCAAAATGGGGGTGAATTAAAAAAAAAAACACGTTTGTCTCAAATATCATATTCGGTTTATTGAAAAGACCATAAAATTTCACATTGACCCTGAAAATATCGTAAAAATTGAACCAAAAGAAAAATGTTGATAGATTTTTAAAGTTTAAAAATTGACAAATATTGAACTCGTAAAATTCAATTGATTTCATTACGTAAAAAAATGAAGGCGCATGAATGAAGGCGCGCCGGTATTTTGTAAACACTGTTTAAAAATATATATATATATTTCTATTATTTTTCAAACAACTTTAGTAGTTTATTTTGGAAGTATATTCCATAATGAAAATAAACAACCCACTTTAAACGGAGAAATTATGAGTTTTTTTATATTTTATTCGCAGTTTTGTGTTAGGGGTGTCAAAAACTTCCCCAAAACTCTGATATACCTTGCGCAACTCTTATCTCGCTGGTTGAAAACTGTGTCACTTTCATACCTGATAGAAGGCTTTTATTGCTCTTGGGATTTGTATACAACTGGCTAATAAGTAGATGGTCTGCAAAACAATGCCGATAGCCATTAGTCGCGTGCTCTCGTGTAATGAATGAATGCGTGAATGTAGGACTGACATGAAATTCTAAAAGATAAACTAAAATGACCGAAAAATGGGCTGAATCGACTTAAATAGATAAAAAGTAAATGACTTAGAATGACTTAAATGAACTTAAGGATGAATTGAATGACCTTAAGACTGACTTGAATGCTTAAAAAATAACTGGAATCCTTCAAAAACAACTTGAATGATCTGGAGAATGACTTGAATGGATTTGACACTGACTCGTTGTTAAGTGGGTGATCATTTTACATTAAATTAATACAGAAAAGTGATCTCCCACTTTATATCACAATAAGTACAGCATGTAGTAAGAAAATATACTACACTTTGAGATATTAAATATTTTATTTATGTTAAAAATACAGTCAAAATTAACGATGAACAAAAAACAGGCCCATGGCCAACTCAAAAGGGGAGATTGTGGGGGTCGTTGGTCATCCTTGTCACTCCAGAACTAAACAAAATCAAAAGTTTCTCCCAGCTAGTATCTTCTTTCACCATAATACCGCATTCACCCTTTAATATTGGGGGACGTCCTACTTAACTCCCAGTTTTTAAAACATTTTTTATTGGCGTGTAAAAACAAAAAAAGATAACAATAAAACGGTACAATAATTCACTTGGCCAAAAGGCCAAGAAAAGCTTAAAAAGCTAAAAAAAAAAAAAAAAAAACAGCATCTATTAACAACAGACCTGTGATCTTAACCAAATAGGCCAAGCACAAAAGTGTTACGGACAGACGGATAGACCGATCGACAGACCTACCGACCGACCAACCGACGGTGTGACTAATAGAGTCGCTTGCGCGCGACTAAAAAGAAAAGAAAATGAATCATGTCGTTTTTTTATAGGGCGACAATTTTATCGTTCCACCATGTACTACTATTTACTCTGAAAACGAAATGTGTTGTGGCAGAATAAAAATGTTCAAATGTTTACGCTTATAAATTGAGTCCTTGTTTAGAAAGTGTAGTTATTTGTAACTAGTGTGACCAGTTGGAAATTTCACAGCGCCATTTTTTATATATAATATACCAAGCATACTGTGGACGCTGTGGTAATGGAGACCTAGTGATATTATTGTGTCTGTATTATTAAAACTGCAAAACGTAATTTTTATAATTAAGTTAAACGGGAATTACAGCTTTTTGTATCTTTTTTATTATATCAAACTTAGTTAAGTATTCTTTATTGCCTTAACTATCAGAATGACCAGACGTGTTCCGGGATTTTCTCGATTTTTTATAGCATCAGACACGTTCCGATACCAAACCTACGTAAGACACGTAAAGTACATTTGTGTGAAACTACATAAAAATCGATACAGCCGTTTCTGAGTCCAAAGGGAACGAATTTACACACATAAAGTTCATTTATATAATAATAGAAACTATTGTTCCTAACCACTTTAATGACGCAAAATACGTGTTAAAATGTCCTTTAGTAAATGGATCAAGTTATGTTAAAAGAATATATTTTATTTCTTTAACTTAGCTGTAATTTGTAATTATTGGAACAAATCAGCTACCCATTTTATATGTCTCTGCATTACGCTCTCTCTCTCTCTCCCTCTTTCTCTCTCTCTCTTTCTCTCTTTCTTTCTCTCTTTCATTTTATATCACTACAAATAGCATTTAATAAATAATTTCACACTGTTAACCAAGTTTCCGACCCTACAGTGTTGGGTACAGATCATTCTTGTTTATGTATAAAGAGAGACAGAAAAAGAGAGATAGACAGACAAATATACCGACAGAAAAATAAGAAAGGAAACGAAGCATCAGTTAAATAGTTTGTTGACTTATTATTTAAATATTCTTGCGGAGATTGCAAAAAGTTAATGTTATATGCAAAAAAAAAAAAAGATATATTTTAATGTATGGTCGTGAAAAGTTAATTCTTGCTTGTCAAAAAATCAGCTAGGCTTCTGATTTCTACGTATTTAGGTGATTCTTACGAATATTATAAATCACTTACTAGGAAGGTTGTCCCGTTGAAGATTCCAATTCTAGCTATGATGACGTCATGTTCAGACATATTACACGAATAAGTCATCACTTCACATCAATGACTAATAAGATTGTCAATTAGATTTAGTAAAAATACTATGAAAGGATTAACACAATGGGTAAAGAGAACAGGATTTGATCGCTTACGAGGACAGATCGACATGTATTTGTATGCATCATACTTGGAGACGACTATATGTCGCTGGCAGGGAAGCAGTTCTGTGGTAATGGAAAATTCTCGAAACGAAGATATGTTCATGGAAGTTCGTTTGATTTTAGAGCCGATGAAAGGATTGTCAGTGTTCGTAGTTAGACGGACACTTGTTGTGAAGATTTTATTTTGTAGGGGGGGGGCGATACCGGCGAATTGGCACTATTATATCGATGTCGGGACACATCTAAAATAAGAAATGTCGATTGAATCTACACGTGTTACTATTGCAAACTAAACTGAGGAATAAAAATTAAACAATTTATAGAATAGAGAGCCTAACTTTAATTTTGAATGAAAAATTCTGAAACACATTTAGTGTGTATTATTTGCATTCTTCGGACTACTGTTCTCATCATACCAAGCATAATGTATCCCCGTCTTAGAAATATTGAAACAATATTGGATGGTTTTTTAATACTAAATTTTAAGACGGTATGTTATGCATGCGTATTATTTGGATTCTTAGAACTAGTATTCTCATTTTGAGCATTATTTTCACAACGTTTTAGTCGACATAACCTCCGACCTTCTTCAGGTGTATCTAATCGAATTCAGTAATCATTCTGTCGAACTCCGGAATCTGTAGCGAATTTAAAATGGAATTCTTTATTTAATTCACGGGTGTAGTATGATCTCTTTCCATCAGCTATATGTCTTAAATAACGTGTTCCGTTTGAAATTTCGTTCTAATTCCTGAGTTCGACGAAAACAACTCCCGAGTTCGATAGAATTATTTCATGGTTCGACGGTAAAATCTCCGATTTAAGACTCTAAAAGAACTCTGGTGGTTATATCGACTAAAACGTTGAGAAAATAACGCTGCAGATGAGAACAGTAGTTCGAATAATCCAGATAAGAATATGAGTAATCAATGCAATAATTCAGAAATATTTGTTCAGTTTTTATCTAAAAAAAAATTCGACATCAATCGCACGTTATTCTCGTTGTTTGTTTCACGTTCGATCGAGAATGTTTCGTTTTAATGTGTTCTATGCTGCTTTTACATCAACGTTGCGCTACTGATTAGCTGTTTTAACTCGTTTTCGACGAGAACTCTCACAGGAACTAAAAGTCCTGGAGCAGCAACTTGATTACATTATACGAATATTCAATACATTATAAGATCCAACGTACTTTTTGAAAAAAGAAAAATCAAATTCCATCACATTTTGAAGAATAGTACAATTATGTCTCTAGGCAACGAACACAAAGAGATAGACGCATATAGCTCAGATGTTAAGAAAATCGATTGATTTGCCGGCTCGTGTGCACTTAAAAGAACGATAATATACATATACTTCCACGAGAAAGCATGAACAATAATACTATGCTAGAATACTAGGAACAAGGGATACTGAGACTGTAGTGCAAATTTCAGAGGGGGCATACGCAGGCTGTAAGCAATAAAGAAAGCGAAATTGATATCAAATGTGTTTAGTGCGATTTGAAGTATCGACACAGCCCTACAAACCATGGCTCCAAAGATTGTAAATAATGTAACGATATCATTGCTATTTTTGCTCTGCATGTCTTTAAAGTATGTGATTACATAGCAGTTACCCATTTTGAATGCAGTCCTTTGCATTATTGATGGATTCTATAAGTGTAGTGATGTAGAGTGTTTGTATGACATGAAAGGGACGAACCCTGTTGATATTTGTGAGTTTCTATTATTGTCTCGTGGTGAGAGTATGCGAGTGTATATACGTTTTTAAGTTACATTCCTAAATTAGTGTAAATAAATATTTATTCTAATTATTTTGACTAGCGTGGCCTGTGGAAATCCTACGGGGACTGATTAATATGTTATATATTGATGCTGGCATTCTGTAGATATTCCGCGTAAATGAAGACGTTTTGGAATTATTGAAACTATTTTGTTAAAACTGCAAAAATATTTATCTTAGCTTTTGAACCAAGAGGAAGGCCGCAGAAGTGGCGATGGACATATCAGTAAGATGAGGGGGGATTTCTAGCCTTCTGGTAAACCGCTGTTATCTTATCTCTTCCTAAAATATTGTAAGGGGTTTTACATGATTACAGAAGATTCTCCATGACTTCAGTAATTGAATTGCTGGTTCATGTTTATGAAGGAGATGGTGTTCATCAATGATCGTTTCTATTCGGCTGATAACTTCCCGTCTTACATCTGAAAGAGTAATGCCAGTGAGGAGGATGCAGGTTGTAAAGGTCTATAGGCGTCAGAAAGCCACTGAGTAAGTGACATGTTGTTTAGTTGAAGTAATAAAACACTTATATATATATATATATATATATATATATATATATATATATATAAAGTTGATCATTTGTGGAGTGTGGCTTCCAAGATTGTCATTAAATCCTTTTGTATTAATGTTTCCGATATCTTTAAGTAAAGAATGGTAGTTTGTATAACATTGAGATTATTTAGACAACTTTTCTCATCTTGATCGTTATTCTTACAATTTTTTCAATTGATGTAAACTCGTAAAGAATTTTCTACTATGATAATCATCTAATAAATTGTGTTCAAAATTTGAATAGGGAGTCTATACACATCAACCTTTATACTTAAACAAAAAACAGCAAAACGATGTAAAAATGTTTTGTTAGTTAAATTCATTTTTAACCGTTCTGATACGGTTATTCTGATAGTGAGTTATGTATAGTGTATTTTTCACTAATCATTATTAGCCAGTTTAAATATCTGCTGTGTTATAGCTCTATAGTTGCAAAAACATACTAGATAAATAGAAAGAGAGACGGAGTGATAAAGAAAAAGAAAAAGTGGGAAAGCAAAAGATGTATTATAGATACATTTGATACGCCGGGTCACCTATTGAGTTCGGACTAGTTTTTTTGTTTGTTTTTTTTTTTAATTAAGAATACCTGAAAGTATAAATCATTTAAATATTAAAAAGTAGATATCCAAAATTCTTCCAAGTAACGGCTCCTTAATTTGGAGTTCGAGGGATACGTTGTTAAATCATAATATGATCAGCGTTTCTGCGTGGATTATAAGGTATCTGTCATACAAATTTAAATAGCGCTGTTTAAAATAGATAGAAGAGGTGAAGCTTAATTGTCTTCACTTCCGAAGAGCGGATTGGATAAGTGATGGTTTGTAAAGGCACTAAAAAATGTGTCTTCTAGACGCGTCTGTTTCGTTCAAAGACATTAAGCACATCTCTGTCCTGGAGATTAAAATGGTAATGATTTTTTTTCTGTTGACTAATGCTTGGTGCTGTTGTCGAAGTTTCTGATGTATTTCATCCATTTGTTGACATATCCGCCATAATGGTTGCGTTTGCATTAAAAATAACTGTAGATTGAGACCGGTTGCAGACCATCAAACAGTCAGGATGACCTTCTTTTGGTGCAACTCTGGCTTTGGAAAGAGTCGTGGAGCTTCATCGGTGTAAAACCACTGAACTGAGCGTCCTAAAGAGGCCTCTTTTCATCGCAAGTCACAAACTAGTCGAGAAACGGATTATTCTTCTTCTGTTCCGTCTGCCTGCTTCCCACCTGACTACAACCTGGATGTCTTCAAGTCCAACATAAACAAATTCCTGATGAACCGCCCCCTTAAGTAAACACTTCTATTAAATCTCCACACTAACGTACTGTACTTGCAATAATTCTTATCCCTGAGTGGTTTCCGGGCCTTGATAAGTGGTGACCACCGTGTAAAAAAAGAGTAAAAGAAGGGAGATGACACTTTATAACGGAGTTTCCTTTAGTTGTTGTTCAACTCGTGAGGCACCCATTTATCAAGATTTTTTTTTGCCTTTCCAATTTTTACCAAGTAGTTGGAAACCGTTGTATACATTACGTCTAATTCGAGAGTAAGTTCTTGAACAGTTGTGTGTTGATTGGCTTCGAGTAGGGCTCTTAACTGATCGTTGTAAACATCTGATGACCGACCACCACGCTCATCATCTTAAAGATGTTCATCGTCGCCACGAAATTACTTAAACCACCATTGTGCTCTGCGTTCAGTGGTATTTCCTGGGCCAAAAGCTTCGTTGATATCGCACGCTGTTTTAGCAGGTTTTCGGCCTAGCTTGAATTGAAATGAGAAAATTGTGCGAATTTGCCTGTTTTACAATTTTGTATTGGACGGTCTAATAAGATTACATAATTGTTTTAAAACAAATGTTATTTAAACGATCAGATAGACCGAAAACGCCCTTTAAAATGATATATAAAGTAAAGGTATTATAAGAAGAACTTATTTGAAAATACATCACATGAAATAAAAATTAAAAATGCAGCAAGAACCTTTTTGTTAACCCAATATAACTAATCGCCTGTGAAACCTTGTTGCGGTGGCTTGCTTTCCAGCTACCTACAACAATGTCGTCTCTAAATTCAATTTAAATAAGTTGTTCTTAAGCCGCCTCTTTAAATAATCAAATAATTTCCGATTTCTTCCATTAACAATCACTACGCTCATTAAACTTTATCCTCTAGTAGGCTTCGGCCTTGGTAACTGGTGACTCCGGTGTGAAAGATCACTAGATTCGGGCAGTTGGATCTAAGATAAGTACTCCGCTGCACAATCCAAGATATAGTCGGGAAAAGTACAGGCCTGGATTTATAGAAGACTGCTGAGTGAATAAGGTATATGTAACTGGCCCTGTATTGTAAGATTGAGCTGCAGAACATATAACACTGATCATCTGATTGTAGCCTAAGTTCTCTACAATAATTCAATTCTACCTGTGCAGTTGCACATACACAGCAAGCAATCTGACAATTTATCCGCCATAAGTAAGGAACACATTGACAAAACTGTATAACATGAAAATCATTGTAAGAATGAAATAGTTAAATGCACGTATTTCCAGAGGACCAGAAAACGCATTGATTCGCAGAAATTAAGAACTCGCGATTTCTGAAAAAAAATGTATAATAGTATATGGGCAATCAACAATTCACCCACTATTCAACCACCCGGCGACGGATATGTATGAATTTCTTGCGCATGGATATGTCTTATTCTCTAGCTTAGACTCTCCAAATAACTTCCTCACAAAATTTTCAGCGTGAACAGAAACCACAGTTATTATTCAATAGTCTTTTCCATGTGCTGGATATTATGATACAAAAACTTGACATCTTCAAAGCATGTCGATCTTATCTTATTTCTATTATAGTAATAGCAAAACTCCTTGGCTGAACTAATTCTGTTCTCTCCAAACTCTATAACAAATGCTTCGACAAATCCAGCTCACCTGATAGGTGTAAAATTGTCCAGTTTCTACCAGTTTTCAAGAATTCTGCTGACATGAAATATCATCACATTATATGCATCCACGTCTTGCCTTCTGCTAATATTGTGGAAACTTTAATCAATCGAGCGATAATCCACAGCCCCCGAAATCCAAAACTACTTTCTGGATAACCGTAGGGATTTAAGAAATCCAGTTCTACTGTTGATATCATTGCAATCATTTTAGGACACATATTCCATAAAAGGGATAGGATAGGTGAAGTTCAGATAGTAACGCCTGATATATCGAATGCCTTTTACAAGGAATGATACTAAAGTCTTTGGAGGAAATTAATTAATTGAACGAATATTTAATAATCAGATTCTCCGTAGCTGAAATAAAGATAAATATCATCACATGGAGTCGATTTGTTTATCTTTATTATTCATGATTTTTATACTTTATGCAATCGTGCACGAGCTGAGTATATTTGCGGATGACTATACGCTCATTTCTCGAAAAGAGAGCAAATTGAAACAACCCGGTTATGACTTAAACAAATGAGATTTATATCGTTAAGGAATGATATTAAAAAATTAACGTGCAAAATTAATGCTTCCAAAACAAAGTTATTTACCAATTCTCAATAGCCAGTGTTGCTAGCGCTCTTCCAAAGTTTCCAGTATTTCAAGTCCTTGGCTTAATATTTACAGCTAATACAAATTGGAATAAATGCAGAGAATATGGTGCAAAGTTTGCTGCAAAGAATGTACACTCCTATCGAGCTAGAAAACCTCACAAACCTGCCAGTGTCCTATTTAGTTACATATATCATGATCCATCCATGCATAGACAATTGATGTTATATCTGGACCAGTCTTTTCTTCTTGTATTATGTTAAAAAAATACAACACGCTTTTGCCAAGTTCCATTCTTAGTCCATCATGGTAACGCTGTATCCATGTCGTTTTTTTAAGGTACGGTATATGCTCCAAGGTAAGTGCTGACCGTGTATCTTCCAGGTCAAAAAAGGATCAACCTGACAAACGACAACATTGCACCGTACTAGTCTCTAGGGACCGAGAGTCTTTCTAATCTACCTTCTGTCCACAGACCGCTTGCCTTATGAATTATCTCTCTGTTTCCTGTCTCCCTAACTGTATCAACATTCAGAATTTAAAATACCATGTAAACAAGTACCTCGCTGCGCAACCTCCCACTTAAAATGCCCTTATGAACCTAGTCACTAATTCACACGATTCCCTTTACGGCTCGTAGATAAGTTGACTTGTTTGGAATAAATAGAAGTAAACAAATCACCTCCGGTGATTTTAACGTTTTTAACATTTTATTTATTCTTTGTTTGTTTCAGTAGAATAGCAATAAATAAATAAAAATATCAGCAGATAAAGTAGCAGATGACGTAAAAAATAAAAGCAGTGGTTACACAATCTATATTAAGAGGGATTATAACAAATGCATAATACGAGACTTTAATGACGGTTTTTCAAAGTACGGATTGTTAAAAAAAAAATAATCCCGTTGGGGGGGGGAGAGGGGTAAGTCGAGCGGAGGATCACAATGGATTGCAAAGGAGTCGCCCTTGCGACCCTTTACTCAGGGTCAGGTAACAGAAGAGCAGGTTGGTAGACGTATATAGGTAGAAGTAGACGGTAGAAAGTAACTAAGTACCGAACTGCCAGCAGGAGCGACTAGTCTTGTAACACTTGCTAGCCACACCGAGGCAGAGTGGTTTGAGGCCACCTTTATAACAAAGGGAAAGCTCCTCTCACCACTCCTCCCAATCTATAAATACTCAGCGACATGGACGCTCGCGTAGGATTAGTCGAATGCTTCCCCAGACACGTGAGTACTCATCTCCACCTTTTTTTTTTTTCACTATCACTTTCTTTCACTTTTTACTATCTGTAAGTTAGAAAAATTGAAATGGAACGATTTCCATAAATAACTCAGTCTCATAACCGACAAACATTGTAATTTCACGTACCCATCTCAAAGGCAGCCTAACAGCCTAATGGTTAGAAATGCCGACTGTCGCTTGGCGGTCAAGTTTAAACCTTGGCTTAAAGTAGTTGCTAACAAGCCGTAATAAAGAGTGATGACTATAACCCTTTCTATCTTATGTTAAGCATTTCTAGGCGTGTGTAAACGTGATTATAAACTATATAAAGCTTATATAATACAACGCCAGTTTTTTATGTGTTTACGTTCATTTCTTTGCAGCAGTGTGGGGGTATTTTTATTCACATAATAGAAAATAAATGGATAGAGAAGTGTAGATTATTAGGTGATTTTTGACTAAACAACTACTTAATCAGTCTTGCTATTCAATTATTGTTTATAAGACTTATTTTATTATGTATATATGTGTGTATATTAATATAAATGCATAATATATATGTATAAAATACACACACACACACACATATATATATATATATATATATATTAAGCATTAAAAGGAGATTATAGATAGATATATAAATACCCGTTCACATACACCTTTCACGATAAAGCTAGAATACAGAATTACATAGAATCGAGCAATTGCATCGACAACGGACAACGCCGTATGTGAAGGGGTATTTATATATCTATCTATAATCTCCTCTGAAAGCTTAATATGTGTAGAAAAAGCGAGGCATCCTTCGTAGGGACGTGATGTCCCTCAACAAATAGGTTTTTCCGAAATCGTGTCTGGGGAGTCGGCTAATTTCAGTTAATGTTTGTAGATGTGATATCTAGCGCCTGCATACCAGCAGTAACTATCTCAGTTGTATGGAACGCGTTGCTTGTTACATCGTAGAATGTAGAACTGGATAAAAATATAAGAATTTAAAAAATCCAGGCATAGCTAATGGATTGCGTCGTGGCCCATATGGTTAGGTCATCAGTATTTCACACTTCATGAGTGCGACGACCTGGGTTCGCGCCTATGTCGGAACACATCACTGATGAGATGCAGTACATCGAAACTCATTTTGGGTCTGGCGTTGTCCGTTGTCGATGCAATTGCTCGATTCTATCTAATTCGGGGTTCTAGCTTTATCGTAGAAGGTGTATGTGAACGGGTATATATATATATATATATATATATATTATATATATAGTATATATACATATACTAACGTTGAATGAGAGAGGAATCGTTGAAATAAAGGAGGAAATAAATAGATAGAACAAGGGGGAGAAACTACGCACGTGAGAGAAAGATAAGTTGAACAAACTCGATCTATAATTACACTACATACACGATAGTAGATATAATAATTTCGAGAACGAAGGCTGAGGCAAATATGAACATAAATAACCTTTTAGGCATGACTGTTTATAAAGGAAAGCTGGGAGGAATGGAGTGAATAATCTGTTTAAGTGAAAAATTGGTTAGGGAACTTCATAAGTTAGCAAAATCACAGCACGCTGTACTGAGCAGGTGGTCGCAAAAACAGAAAAGATTGGTAGACAAATAAGAGAAAAGAAAATGGCGGAAAACGACAAGAATGATGAAAGACTTGGAAGATTGAATGAATATAAATTGCATGAATGTGAATAAAAATTGATTTCGAGCTAAGATTGAAAATGTAAATATAATCACTGATTTGATCAGAAAAGCATTCACTGGGCAAATAATATATCATTCAGATATATACATATATATATATATATATATATATATATATATATATATATATATATGTATATGTATATGTACATGTATGTGTGCGTGCGTATGTGAATATATATATATATATATATATATTTCATACATATTATCATAAGGAGATACAAAATTTTATGTACATATTTTAAGAATCTTTAGTCCAGCAGTGTAGAATACGCTTGTTGAGCTTCGTGGTAAACCATGGAAATATACAATTAAGTTACACAGAGGCGCCCGCGTCTCATTGCCGTATCCTATTTTATGAGTTTTCACATACGAAAGCATACATACATATAAGTGTGTGTGTGTGTGTGCGTGTGTGTGTGTGTATGATTATCCACTGTGTTAATAAGAAAGGTCTTATTCGTTGGTTGGAAATCTTTTAAAAGATTGTTTTTTTTGTTTCTACGCGCTGATGAAACCCAATTGTACAAATTTTTTATCGCTTAACTGTAATATACTTGTATACCAACACAGAAGGATACACAATTGTACGCAAGATGTTATGAATACATTGAAAATAAATAAATACGTGTACGTCTATTCCTTTTAACATGGTATTTTAAGAAAAATATTTATAGCTCTAGTATCGAACTTTTGAGCTATCTAAACGAGAATTTTTCTTATATTCATATTTATTTAATATCCCAAGTAGTTGGATTACATATTAACATGTACGTGTATTAAAATGTATTAATTAAATATGAATATAAGCAAAATTCTCTTTTAGATAGCTCAAGAGTGCGATACTAGAGCTATTAATTTTTTTCTTAAAGATATATATATATGTGTGTGTGCGTGTGTGCGTGTGTGTGTGTCTAAACTAAGAAAACTGGAAAATTATGACGAATTTAAAATCATTGTTTATTGAATCATCAAATCTTCAAAGACAAGGAATAAATTAAAACTTATTCATAATCTACGCAATTGTGAAAATTTATGCTTCACTAATCAGAAAAACTCTAGTAAAGTTATGGTAAAACAAATGTTTATGGCACAGTTTTATTCACAGAACGTAGAAAAGCTAACGATTCACTCTCTCCATCTTTCTCTCTCTCTCTCTCTCTCTCTCTATATATATATATATATATACATACGTATATATATACATATGCATATATATGCATACATATATATATATACATATATATATGCATATATATATATATATTCAATTGAAAACTTTGTAAAACGCACGTGTTTTTATTTTCGTTTTTTTTTTCTTTCATGAGATATGTTATAGATCTGTTTCGTTAGCAATCTTCAACAAAGAGTCAAAATATGTTATCACTGTATTTCTGTATGTAGCAAACTCTTCAGACAATTCTTTGGAGAAAAAAATCATATTCAAACAGAAACTTTTACGTTCTACAGAATGTAAAAAATATACCTCCGATGTCGAGAGCAATTCCCAGTGTTAGTCAGATCTACATCAAAATGTTCACTTGACCAACAACGGGAATATTTTGCGGATTGTCATACTCATCACATTTCGCCCAGCTTATCCCTTAACTTTCTTCTAATTAATTCTAAAAAAAAAACAAACAAATGTCCATGTTTAAGCATAAGGGATGGAAAAGAATTAATGAATATTCAGATATTTCTAGTATGTTTTAAAATTTATCAATATATATTATCACACATCAATTAATGAATGTTAATTACGTTCCTCGCGCCTTTTACATGTTTTATAGTAGGGCATAATATGTGCAGATTTTTTTTATAAATTCAGCTATAGTCCGTTCAAATTAGGTTCGCCTTTATTTGACACTATTTAATCACAAATTCTTATTAAAGTTTTGACATTTTCTAGCATCAATTTTGACAAAGCGAAATATATTTTCTCATATTTTAGTAGCATTTAATTTTACTTTTAATATTTAAAACTAAAATTGGTGCAAAACTGTTTTGTTAAATTAGTTCATTATTTTACCTGTCACAAGACGAACTCCTTTTAGTTCACTATATCTTAAGCATCCTTGCTTGCTTGCCTAAATCTTTTCTTAGACGATCGGGGGATTCTATGTCTAAAAAAAGGGGATAACAGGTGAATTTATATATAAACTTAAAATTCCATATAAACTGTTTCTAATACAGTGGATTTTTATCATTTAAAATACACGCCAGACCAGCGTCCTTCTACTAAATAGGATATTAAACTAATCAAAACATCTGAACCAGGCATTACTACCAACAACATGATACGTAAAAGAAAACGTAGCTTATATTCCTGGATGAAGATTCTGTTATGGATCAAAATATCGAATTTTATTTAAATAAGATAATATGTTTGTTATTAAAAAGAAAAAACTGCACCTGTTTGATCTGTAAACCGTTAAACTTTAAATTTCATACCAGCAGTGCTTCTAATACAGTAGAGTTTTCTAATTTGTACATATATATATATATATATATATATATATATATATATATAATTTTCCGTTTTTAATCATGAACATAAAAACGGCCCTTTTCTGTCATGATAGCAACATTATTATTATTATTATTATTATTATTATTATTATTATTATTATTATTATTATTGTTGTTGTTGTTATTATTATTATTATTATTATTAATATTATTATTAACATATATATGGATATATATTATTATTATCATTAATAATAATAATAATAATAATAATAATATGGATATATATATTATTATTATTATTATTATTATTATTATTTATTAATTAAATTAAAAGTGGAAAATGAAAGAGAAAATTCCTACTTTGCATCATGAACATCAACACGGGTCTTTCGGTTATGATTGCGTTAATTGAATTATGATATATATATATATATATATATATATATATATATATAACCAACAACACTAGGAAACACCTAGAACCATAGTATAATATCTGTTCCAACACCTCGCCCCCCCTCAGTTAGTGGAGGAGAAATCTCTCATGACTGAGACAACTATCATCCCTTCTATCATCCCCCTTCCATACCTATACCCCTCCATTTGGACCCTCCCCTATGGGGAACGAGATCTTCCCCACACTAGGAACCGATCCTGGGTCTGGCCATACCCACATGGGGAGACAAATAAATAGAAACATTAAAAAATCCCCTATACATATTTTTAAATACACCCCTCTGTCTAAGCAAACATGATATAAAGAATACCCGAACAGTCTAATACTGAAACGAAGAATTGCAATACTAAAATCTAAGAATCCCAAAAATAAATATCAAAATAGAATGAAAGCACCCCTACCCTTATTTCAGAAGAGCTTGTTCTCCCCCTCCCCTCCTCACACATACACATTAGTAACGACTTTGTATCACAGTCACCTTCCTAGGGAAGCAAATAACCTCATAATACTATAAAACAGTACACACATTTTCAAACCAATAAAAGAAAACACACACACACATCCTACCCTAAAGGAAAAGAAAAAACACAAGCAGAAAGAGAGAGTGAGAGATAGAAACACAACACAGGAGTGACCACAGCCCAATAAAAGAGTAATAAAAATTGAACATTCCAATGAATAGTAGACACTTACACGTTTCCACCTCTTGGAAACATTTCAAATGAACTACGAAAATGGTATTTTTACATCTCCAACACATTTTGAAAATAATTTCTGAAGAGGACGCTTCAGAGAACGTCTGGACCGCGTTAAAAACGATTTCAATGATTTAAAAACATTATTACAATGATCTAAACATAATTCTTAATGAAAAACCAAGACACGGAATAATAAAATAATGTTAAAAAAATACACATTGTTGGTGACTACCCCCTTATTTAATATATATATATATATATATATATATATATATATATATATATATATATATATATATATATATATATATAGTGGAGATGGTAATTAATAAAAACTGAAGAGAGTGCACATACTTTTGTAGAGAAAATATGCGTTTTATTTTTTATTACCGTATCTTTCTGTTGAGTTACATTCTAGCTGATGGCACGCAATTCAGTTCTCCTCACTACTATATATTAGGTCCAATATAATAATCAATAGAGAAGTGTCACAATAATAATAAATACATTATCTGCATGATGTAAAATATCGTATTTAAGCGTATATTACGACTGGTCAACGCCGGATGGCCTGCAAGTATTGTTATATCTGGAAGTGCAATGATCATAGTGTCGTGATATCTGAATGTGTATCAACTAATTTTTACACTGCAATGTATATTTGTAGATTAAATTCGATACCCCTATATAATGTTTTAAAGAATTTAAAGACAAGATTTAATAACCTGTCACAAAGAACATACAACTGTCATCAATCTCAGTCATCGAATACATTACATAAATAACACACACACACATATATATATATATATATATATATATATATATATATATATATATATATATGTATGTATACTCATGAATGGAGATTTAATATCAAATTTATATACATCTATATGCAAATACTTTAATTTATAGTTCAGCAAATCTTTATCATAGCCACAAATAGATATGTGTGCTTATCTTTTATTCATTATATCTAAATGTACATTTTATTTATACTCATATATATGCTTTGGTACAAAAATAAATTATATACGTATTTACATACATAGATCTATCTATATTTCTATCTAGCGATTTCTCTATATATATGTATATGCAATAAATTATGTGCATACTAAGCTAGGGAAAATAATATTGCGTGTACATAAATGGCAATGTCCCATCTGTAGAATGAATATATTATATATATATATATATATATATATATATATATACATACATACATACATTTATATATATATTTAAAGGGGATTAGAACAATAGTCTTAAGAGCAAAGTGTATTTTAAGTATTTTAAGACAAGTTGAAAAGCTAAAATTAACATCCATATGAATGCGTTGTCGTTAATTATTGATTTCAAAAGGCTAAGAATTAAAAAATACATCTGCCTTACTTTTAATGCTAGGTTTATTTATGGTGTCTTTTACATTTATTAAAAACCCTTCCCAATACTTTTGCTGATGAGGAAACTTTGTTTGTTTAAAATACAAAAAAAAAAAAATTATTGTCCGTGGCTTAATGTCTACCACAATAAAAACATTGTTTTCCGAAACGATCGTACAAATTATTGATTTTGTTGTTCCTTCTTGTGAAACGGATTTTTAATTCAATTCTAATTTGAATTTTAAATTATCAATCACATTACTGAATATATATATATATATATATATATATATATATATATATATATATATATATATATATATATATATATATATATATATATATATATATATATCGGGTTGACAAAAAAGTTCTTGCAGCTTTTAACTTTTAAAATTCAGGTAAAGATATGTCGGATGAAACAAAAATTTATTGATCGAAATATCATCAGAATCAGCACAGATTTACCGAGCCTTGCCACTGAACTGAGCGTAGCCAGTTGTCGAAAAGAACCCGCTTTTCATCGCAAGCTACAACCCCGTCGAGAAACGGGCCGTTCTTGTTGCGTGAAAGAAGGAAAGATGACACATCATAACGGCGTTTCTTTTGGTTACCCTCTTATTTGTGCGGCACCCATTTATCAAGTTTTCTTTTGTCTTTCCCATCTCTCTCAAGTGGTTGGAAATCGTTGTATGCGTTACGTCTAATTTAGAAACAAGTTCTCGAAGAGTTGTGCGTGGATTCGCTTCGACTAAGGTTCTTAATTAATCGTTGTTAACGACTAATGGCCGACCACTAAGCTCATTTTCAAGACTTTCTTCGCCACCAAGAAATTGCGTAAATTACCATTGTTCTGTACGTTCCGTAGTAATTTCTGCGCCAAATGTTTCGTTGATATAGCTGGTTATTTCATCACCTGTTCGGCCTAGCTTGAATTGAAATAAAAAAAATTGTGTGAATTTACCTTTTTCTGATCTTGTATTTTACGTTCTGAAAAGTAGACATAACTGAACACAGTATAGCTATAGGGTTAAACGATAAAATCTTCACCCTGGAAAAGACGACATGATTCCATGTTCGTTCGATGAAACCCGGTTTTCTTTTTTGTTACAGACTTCCTACTAGTAGTACAAATCCCAGGAGGTGTAGGAGCCTTCTATCATGTCTGAAAGTGACACAATATTAAACGAGCGAGATTAGAGATGCGCCGCTCTACAACTCATGCTCTCTACCGACCAACGTTTTGATAACAAGGCCATTGCCAGCACCCTCAAAATAAAAATCCGCACGGTTCAACGCTTGAGAGTACAGTCCAACGGAGTTTGCGGCCACGGTTATGGTTATTGGTGTGGTTTCAAATGAGAACCACATCGTGCCACCTTATCTCTTCGAAGTCGGCTTGAAGTCAACACAAATGTGTGTCTGGATGTAAGGGCGTGGTGATTCTCTGGTGCAATCAGGTGGCCACTAGCAGATCCCGAGTGTTTCAGCAAGTATCCACGCTGGCCCACAAGTCCAAAGGGACTCACTTTACTTATAAATGGCGCTGCATTATAGAAACCTCCACGTTGTTTAATTGTGTTTAAATTTGCGATAAGCGCTGGTTCAAGAAGTCTCCGGCACGGTTATTTGAAATAAATTTAACTATTTCTGCTTGTTTAAAGTCAAAGGTATGATTATGCTGCAATGAATGAGAGAATAATACACTTAGAAAAGTGTTATTTCTTATATCTCTTTTATGTTAATTGAACCTTTTTTTTTCTAATTTTTCCTGGTTTCACCAATATATATATGATGGCAATTTTGGCAAAGAATTGTGTATATGCTTGCATTGGAAACTGGTTTGTTTTGTAGATGTTTTCTTGTGTTTAATATTTATCTCATCGTTTGTGATGTGGTTTGTATGATAGGAATTCCTAGTTTGTTTAGTGTGTTTTAAATTATTGTATTATTGGTGTGTGTGGGGGGGGGTAAAAGATATATGTTTATGAGAGAAAAGTCTAGTGTATATGATTTTTGTTTATTTATCCTGAAAAATATTTATGTGGCTTTTCGCTTAGCATTTAATATGAAATATGTGGGATATTGCAAGGTTTTTAAAGTGTTTGTGGGGTATTTGAATCCTTTGTCCAGATATTCTGGACTGCAAATGCACGTAAGAAGAAATCAAATAACCATACCTGTTTTTATTTTGTTATTATCGTTTCAGTAGAAATGTATGTAATCATTTTTGTGTGTAGTTTTGCAGTGAATTTTGAAGGATACTTTTTTATTGGATTTTATACTAAGGATATTAAGAAAAGGTAATGAGTGATTGTTTTCTGTTTCGTCTTCTTTTACCTACACACACTAATAACACAATAATTTGTAACACAATAAACAAACTAGGACTTTCAATCATACAAACCACATCACATGAGACTGATTGTACTGTTGGTATTCTCTCTTAGAAATATTTAGCTGATATCGCTCCGTACGGCTCGGTAAAATGTATTCGCTTAGACAATGGGACTGAAATGTACTAGTATAGACTTTGAAGTTATATTAATTAACTATCGTATTAAACACGAGAAATCAGCACCGTATTTCTCATTTCAAAATGGCACCACTGAAGGAGCATGGCGGACCCTTTTTCGAGATGGCGAGATGTCTACCTATCGAATCAAAATTAGCCCACAATTGATGGATGTACGCTTTAATGCCGGCAGTATATATCAGAAATAGATCGTTCAATAAAAGATTGGGCAATGCCCCGTATAAAACCAAAATTGCACCGAATGCATATGTTTGGTTCAAATTGCTTTGAATGTATAGAAAATATCCGTAAACTTAATATTAAAAGCGAAAAGGGTATTTTGTAGGTTACGATAAAAGCAGTCCGGCATATTTAGTCTACTTTCCAGACCAAAATGGCATTATAAAAGTTTAGATGTGTAAAAGTCAATGATACATTGATTTTAAAAAGTGATGAACCAGTGGACGAACAACGTGAAGAAATATTACCTTGTATTTAAATTGATCACAACGAAAATATTAATACTGACAACTATTGCAGTAAAACTACTGATGTCAATAGCCGATAAGGGAGTGAAAAAGGCCAAACTTCCTAAAAATTGAAACAATACAAGACTACGCAGCGGATTACTGTTACTCGTTGAAAAGCACACAAGAAAATTATAATGAGGTGATAAATTCAGGAAATCGCCAAGAATGGAAAAAGCTATGAAATTCGAATTCAAATCTTTATCTGAATACATATGAAATTGTGGCAAAACCAAAAGATAAGAATATATTTTCTTCTCGCTGGGCTTTCTCCAAAAAGAATAACAAACACAGCCTCTGGCAGTGAAAATTTTAAAGCAAGATTTGTTGCAAAAAGATTTTTCACAAATTTCCGGAGTTGCATATTTTGCCAGATTTTCACCAACGGCAAATTCAACGACAAATAGAATTTTATTGCAATTTGCCGCTCAATGCAATTTAAAAATACATCTAACGGATGTAAAAGATGATATTTAAACGTTCCGATTGTCTGTAAGATTTATATTTACCCCCACCAAGGGATTTAAAATGAAAAATAAAGATTTCGTATAGAAACTTTATAAGTCACTGTACAGTCTAAAATAAAGCGTTCGCAATTAGAATTTAACACTTCATAATTATTTAATAGAACAGGAATTCGAGCAATGTCCCGGAGATGCGTGTATATATACCAAAAATATGGGTACTAAATTGTTGAGTTTGTTTCTTTTTGGGTTGACGTCTCAAATTATTATTCGTCTCAAATTGTGACATTTTAAAAGATATTAAAAATAAATTAAATAAAACATTTAAAATAGCCGATCTTGGACAATTGCTATGGTTCGTCGGTATAAAGTTTACCTGTGAAAATAAAACTATAACAATGAACCAATCACGGTAGATTGAAAAAAGCCTGCTCAAGTTTGGAATGAAAGATTGCAAACCACGTATAACTCCCGCTGAGATTGATATAAATAAGAATACAGAGACCGAACCTAAATTAATAGAAAATCGATTATACAGAGAAATTATTGGAAGTCTAATATATCCCATGACAACCACTATGCCTGATATATGTGACACGGTAACAAAGCTACTCAAAACTTATCAAAACCAACAATTAAGGACTTTACTCATGCAAAACAAGTCCTTCGCTCTCTAAAAGGAACCAAGGAACAATCTTTAATATTTAAAATACGCAAGTCCTCTAAATTTAGAAGGATTTTCAGATTCAGATTGGGGTAACTGTTAGGGTCAAGAAAGTATATAACGGGATGCTATTTTCGACTCTCAAAGACTGGACCTATGACTCCTGAAAAACTAAAAAGCAAAATATTGTTGTCCTTTCTACATGTGAGTCAGATTTTGTGGCACTTACACACTCAGCCCAAGAGGCAATTTTTCTAAGCTCCCTTCTAAAATCTATTTCAAAACCAGATCTAAGTAAAAAAACAAAACAATGGTAATTCATTGTGACAATCATAGAATCTTATTAGTACCTTATTAGCAAATAATAATATGATTCATCAAAGTTGAAGCATATTGATATCAGATATAATTTCATAAGGGATGAAAAAATGTAAAAAGTCTATTTCCCTTAGCATCTGAGAATAATATAGCCGATATTTTCACTAAATATATGAAAAGGATCAAATCAAAACATTTTATAGCCGAACTTTGTGGAATTTAATAATGAATAAATCTATTTTCAGAAACCCAAAATGAGAAGTCGAAACCATACACAAAATAATAATAATAATAATAATAATAATAATAATAATAATAATAATAATAATAATAATAATAATAATAGATTGTAAATTGTCCCGGTTATGACGATAAACTACGACTATTTCTTTTCTCTTTCTTCTCTTCCTAACCAATTAACAAAGTAAAACATATAACAGAATGTTTTGAGTTGTTGTTTAAAACGTGCAAATCTAAATTTAAATGTATGTTTGTATGTCTATATATCTATTTGAAAAGTATGTATATCGGTATGTATTTGTTTGCATATATATATTTGAAAAGTATGTACACCTGTATTTTTACATGTATTAAAAGAAATAACCAACAAAAAAACAAGAAAAAAAATTATGTTATTAAATTGGCTTCTCTTGCGCACATTATACCGATATATCAATATTTTTTTACGAATAAGAATAAAGAGAAATCCCCATAAATAAATTAAAGAAAAGAAAAAGAATGCGAAAATGTTTTTGTTTTTTTTTTCAAACAAAATTGGGTCAGGACTTTTTCATTATATCAAAAAGGAAGGGTGTTAAAATGTTTTTGATTGCCAGTGAGGGTATGATCCCAATGATTCCGACCATCTTACTTACGGTTAGGATAATCAACCAATCAGAAGCTTCAAACTTTATTATAAAAAATATCGAATTTTGGATTCAATTCAGTTCACTGTCAAACTCTGTTTTGAAACGACTGAATCGTGACTACATTGATTCTTCGCCGCCATCTTTGTTAGTGATAATTACTCAATACTCGAGATTGTGTATATATATATATATATATATATATATATATTCTATCTATCTATCTATCTATATATATATATATACAGGGTGGCCGAAAAGTCCCAGGACACTATACATGTATTTTTAATAAAACACAGTATTAATGAAACACACAGAAAACATATATATTCAACAAAAAAAGAGAACTTTATTAGAAACAAAGCAGAAAACAACTAGAGTTATTTAGTGGTCTAGGGGATCAGTATGTTGGCCCTCGTTGTTCTTGCACAATTCCATTCGCCTCCAGTCATAACCTGAAAAAATAAATGAAATAAATTGTTTTAACAACATTAGAATATTAAAATCAATCATATTTAACAGCATTAAAATATTAAAAATAGAGTGTCCTGGGACTTTTCGGCCAGTGTCTTGGGATTTTCGGCCACCCTGTATATATATATATATATATATATATATATATATATACTTTCTTGAAGTTATACATTTGGATTTTACCATCACTGGATTATTTATCTTCCACCAGACTATCTATTCATGTGTAATCACCTTTTTCTTCGCCATATTCCCTCTGCTTCATTTTTTTGTTTTCAAGTAAGATCTTTGACTTATTTGTTGTTTCATCAAATACTTTTGCATGCAAAATCCGATCCCGCATTTTGCTAATTACTACCCTCTAATAAGAAGGAAAGTATTTCGTCGAAACTCCGCGAATTAAGGACCATCCACTTATTTAGTGTTTCCTTTTCAGATTAAATATGTTTTTAACTCATTTCAAAGTGTTTTTTAACATGTTTTATTAACTGTTTGCTTGTATATATATATATATATATATATATATATATATATATATATATATATATATATATATCTCAAATAATGTCGTTCTTCTCTGTCGTTATATATATATATATATATATATAGAGAGAGAGAGAGAGAGAGAGATAGATAGATATAGATATATAATTCTTTTTACAAATTGAAGCAATGATTTATAATAGTTATCAACTGAACAAGTGTGTCCTTGTCTATAGACAATCGTTTTTATTCAACAATTCTTACTATTTGCGTATATAACTAATGTACGATTAATTTTCTACAATCACTTTTGAATCTTCCATATCAAATTTTTCGACTTTCTTTCTCCATCCGTTTTTTCTTACATTCTATTTATTGCATTCAATTTGGTACGTTCATTTTCACATATTTTTATTCTCTATAGTCTACATCTGCCTATCAATTTTTAGTTTCCTGCATTCAATTTTTATAATATCATATTGTCTTTTTTTACACTTTTATTCTAATTTCAAAACTACTCTCTTTTTGCTTTCACATTGGTTTATTCTATGATAATTGCCTTGTTTAGCGTTCATTGTCGTTGATTTTATTTAGACATTATTACGTGTGTTCGCTTTCCATTCTTATTCCATGTTTACAATATTTGCACTGTTTATATTCGTTTAATTTGATTTCAGTATATTTTTTACTTTAGGTTTTTATTCTATTCACAAACGGTATTTAAGTAAACATCAAAATTGGGTCCCTTTTTAATATACAACGTATGAAAAATGTGTGTAATTGTTATGAAAATGCTGTAATTCTGTAATAAATATTTATACCTGGATGTAAAACACACAATGCTTGATCCAAATTTGTTTTCTTCTTCTTCTTCTTCTTCTTCTTCTTCAACAACAACAACAACAACAACACTTTTTAACTATTTTCTTCAACCGAAACAGAACTTTTTAAAATTTTGAAAAATCAGTTTAAACAGGAGGTTATGATGTCAGCATTGTGGAGCAATTGTTAGAATTAATTTTTAGAATATTTATTCTGTTTTCTTTTACATTTTTGCCATATTATATTATATAAATTGATTTTATCTATATTCTGTGTTTTATATTTACCCTTTTACTTTTCAGTTTAATCTTACTTAGAGTTTATTTTGTTATATGTAACACAATTTTCTTTACTACACGTTTACTATCTAAAAATATTTTTTTTAAATATTTTCTACTTTCACTTTCACAATTTCCGCAATATTAGACTTTCTCACTTTACTTTTTACATTCATTTTCCACGATGTTTTCTTTTTTTATTTTCACTCTCTTTTATTCGTTTTTTTTTGTTATAATAGTAAAAACAAATGATGCCAATGATCGAGAATACAAATTTTATCAGCTCCCAATATGTTCGTTTAATCACGTGGTACTTTAGACACCAAACGTTGTTACTTTATAATAGCCACAGTAGTTTTCGTTCTGATTCAATTATATAATAGTGTCAAATTCCATATATATATATATATATATATATATATATATATATATAGTGGAGATGGTAATTAATAAAAAGTGAAGAAAGTGCTCAATACTGTTGTAGGGAAAATATGCGTTTTATTTTTTATTACCGTATCTTTCTGTTAAGTTACATTATTGTTTCGGCTACACGGCCGTTTTTTTTTTTGGCCGTCTGTAGCGTCCTCAGACTTTTACAGAAATATTCGCTATTTTGGGATGAAAGAGTGGAAGAGTGAATGAGATCAGGGGGGTTTGCGAGGAGGGCGGAAGAGGAAGAGAGGAAGGGAATGTCTTCAAGTCCAATGTTAACAAATTCCTAATGAACCGCCCCCTTAATAAAACACTTCATCAAATCTCCACACTAACGTAATGTACTTGCAATAACCCTTACCCCTGAGTGGCTTCCGGGCCTTGATAAGTGGTGATCACTGTGTAAAAAAAAAAAAAAGGAAGGAAGGTGGGGGGCGTTTTGTATGTCGATAATGTTTTAGTTTTGGGGTTTAAGGAACTTTTGGGGGAGAGTCTGGAGGTTCATTTCTGGTGTGGCTGAGGGCATAGGGATACATGAGGGGAAGGGGAATATGTGGGGGTGGGAGGAGGGGGGTACTATAAAATTCGAGTCAGTGTTAAAGTTTTTAGCGTCTCGTTGGTGAGGTGATTTCTTGGTAAGTATGTCTTGAGCTGTTGGGTGTTCGCTTATGTTTGGAGGCGGGGGGAGGCTATGATTCGGTTTATTTATTTTTAGTTTTTATTTTGTTGTTAATTGTTTGGAGCGAACATTTCTGTAAAAGTCTGAGGACGCTACAGACGGCCAAAAAAACGGCCGTGTAGACGAAACAATAACGTAACTTAACAAGAAAGATGCAATAATAAAAAATAAAACGTATATATATATATATATATATATATATATATATATATATATATATATATATATATATATAAGAAAGGTCACCAGCAATTGCTACGTATTTTTTAACATTATTTTATTATTCCGTGTTTTGATTTTTCATATAAAATGGTATCATATTTTGATCATTGTAATAATGTTTTGTAATCATTGAAATAGTTTTTTACGCGTTTCAGACGTTCTGTGTAGCGTACTCTTCAGAAATTATTCAAGGTGTAAAATAATTAAAATATATTTAAAATGTGTTCAGAATGTATAAAAGCATTTTCGCAGCCCATTTTGGTTACATGTTTCCCGAGCTGATGAAAGGCCTGTAAATAACACCAAATATCTTCATGGGTGTGTTCCACTCCTACCCTTCTTATTGGGGTCAGACTATGGTAATTCCTGTCTTTGCTGTCCACTCTCTCTTCTCCTTTTCCTATTTTTTATTTATTTTTTATGTTTTTATTTTTACTTTTTTTATTATTATTACTTGGGTGGAAGTGAGGGTCGCGTTGGTACTTGGTCAAGTGGGTGCGTAGGGGAAGGTGTGTGTATGTGTGTGTTTGTGTGTGTGTGCGTGCGCGCGTGTGTTTTCCTTGTATTGACTTGTAGAATGTATATGTATGTGATACAAGTTCGTTTGTGATGTGCGTGTGGTGGTGGGGGGGGGCAGTTTCTCTGAAACGGGGGTAATCCGTAGAGATGTTTTCCTTTAATTGTGATTTTGTTTTCTTTGGATTTTTAGATTTTAGTTTCTTTCTATTGTGATTTCGTTTTAATCTTAGTCGGATGAGCATTCATAATATTATGTTTGTTTAAATGAAAAGGCTTATTTATAAATAGACATAGAGGATTTTTGTTTGTCTCCCCATGTGGGTAGGGCCAGATCCAAGATCGCTTTTTAGTGTGGGGAAGATGTCGCTCCCCAGAAGGGAGGGGACACCTGGAAAGGCACACACACACACGCGCACACACACACACACACACACACACACACACACACACATATATATATATATATATATATATATATATATATATATATATATATATATATATATATATATATATACGGCATAATCACGCTGAAACACCGGTTCTCTTTAGATCACCGACGCTAAGCAATGTTCGGCCTGGTCAGTACCAGGTGGATGACCATTTGGGAATATCAGACGCTGTACTTTCACAGACGTCAACACTTTCCTACAAGAACTGCAAAACCTTTCGTGTCATCTCCCCTAACCGAAACATACATGCTTCTAGGCACTGCTTGTGAACATGATATTTCTATGGAACATCCTCTTTCGGAGTAAGACGGTTCAGCACGCTTAGGGTGAACTCCGCTTGCATAATAAATAGACAAATAGAGCGAAACTGCTGAACAGTTCCTCACTTATATAACCGACGACAATCTAAATACACGAGAACAACATTAGCTTCGTCGCATGTAAAAACGATCTCTCCCGAGCGAAAAAAAAAATGCCACCCCATTAATTGGGCTCTTTTTAACTACGATTTTTTTTTTTTTTGTTTTTTTTTTTTTTTACATAATGAAGCGCATTCGGTCGTCACCTCGAGATCGGACATTTCCAGGTCTGGGCAAGCGTGCAGACACTGTTTCTTTGCGCAGCCAGTCGTTGTCACTTATCTTTTGGTCTCTCCCCCGCTGTAATCACAAGTACTACCTGATTTTATTAACACTTTTCTATGGTCAATTTTCACAATATTTGTTTTTTTCTTATTTTTCCGTTTTTATTCAGTTTGAGAATACAAAATTACTATTTTCACTTGGCCTGCTTTTTTTTTTTTTTTTTTTTTGCAATTAACGTATTCAGTTTATTTTATTGTATTCTAACGATATATCGTCTTTTGATTTTCACTTTTTTCAATTCGATTTCATTTCTCACTTTCACTGTTTTTCCAATATTATATGTTTTAATTTCGTTTCATTTCATCCAATGTTAAAAGTATACTACATCTTTGTTTACTTATTATATGTAAACACTATTATCTACTTTCACTTTAACGGCCTCTCTTTTTCGCATTATTTTCGTTTTGTTTTATTGCTCTTCTAAAATGTTATTTTCCCAATATTATCTACTTTTCACTTTTTATTTTAACAATATTTACTACTTTCATTTTCACTTTCCTTCATCCCAATTTCAAAAACTCTACTTTTATTTTTATTTTCATTGATTTCATTTTGCAGGCAATATCAGTTTCATTTTAGCTTTATCGAATTATATGCTAACGATACCACCTAACTTTACTTTGAATTTAATTAATTCTCTTACCTAGAGAGTAATAAGATAAACCACTGCATATTTATTATGACGCCCGTATATTACGTATTCATTATGCAGGTAATCCGTTTTCACATATGTTTAAAGCAATGTGTAAGTACGAATTGACAAGATAGTTATTGTTCATTAATCTGAGGTGTGGATAAAAAATTCAAACCATATCCATTTTAAAATTGCTTTTAAATCAAATTATGTAATCAAATTATGTCGTCCAATATAGTTTTAAATAAAAGTTACATTAGTTTTATTTAATTGAAGAATATTATTTGATACAATTTTAAATGAACAAAGAGTAGACCTTACGCTTTTTAATTTATCAAGCGAGGATTAATTGTTCACATGGTATGGATTTTTTGGGCGGCTGTTCTCACCCTGATGTGATGTTGCTAGTCTCAATCTTTTCAGCGTTTCAGTGGATATAACCTCCAATTTTCTTCAAGTGTATTTTGTTGAACTCGGCATTTTTTTTTTTTTTTTGTTTGACTATGGAATGTTCATGTTAAAGTCGGGAATCTGCACAGAATTTCGAACGGAACTCTTTATTAAAACATCGGGTGTGGCATGTTCTCGTTCCGTCAGCCATGACTGGGTAGACGATCAAAGTGGATCATAATTGTATTTTCGGATCTCCCGGATCCGTGGCGTAAGGTAAAATTCTGCTGCAAAAAATTGTACGTGGTAAAATTCTGCTGCAAAAATACCTTCATGTAGGTACAAGTTTCACTCCTCAGTGCGGACAATCAAAAAATACAATGTAGATTACTTAGGACATCTGCTCAGCCATGACTGCAGAAAGGACAGCATATTACCCCATTGATAGGTTCGGCAGACATGTTTACCGAGGTTGACTAAATACACCAGAAAAAAAGTCGAAGGGAATAACGACCAAAACGTTGTACAAATCACACTCAATGTAAGCATAGTAATCTGCAGAATTCAAATAATACGAAAGTAAGAGCATATTCGGGTTTTTTTTTACTTAACGAATATTTAGCTTAAAATAGTAATTCTTACGGAAAAAGAAAGAGTCAGTTTTTCTTAATAAAATTTCCCTGCCAGAGATTTATTTCAAAAGAATTATTATTATTATTATTAGTAGTAGTAGTAGTAGTAGTAGTAGTAGTAGTAGAAGTAATAATAATGATAATAATAATAATAATAATAATAATAATAATAATTGTACTCTCAAGGAGTTCACACATGGGCCATCAGTACTCATTGACAACATTCAGTGGTGTTGCCTAGAATCTGAGTGATAACAAGTCTCCCTAGATTTCCAGTACTATCCACCTCTTTAGATAAGCTTTCCAAATGAAATTGCGTTATCACAACGGTGTCTTATCATCTATTTCTCGCTAGCAGCAATCATTGGTCTTTACTGGAATTTGGGGGGGGGGGTAAAAAGCATCTCCATGGTCTTAGTGTCCTTTGCACTTATTCAGGTGAGGTCTGATTAGTGATTTGCTTCTTCGGTCTTTCCATCCTCCTTGACACTTTACAACTGTTTTATGGTGATTCATTTTTTGAGAGAAAGAAGAAATTAAAAATTCGATTAGTATGGTGTTCATATCTATTTTGTTGTTTTATTTCTGTTGCAGTTTAACTCTGATCATAATAAAAAAAATAATAATAAAAATAAAAATAATAATAATAATAATTATTATTATTATTATTATTATTATTATTATTATTATTATTATTATTATTAGTGGCTCACAAAGAGCTTTCACATAGGTCATCAAAGATCTCTCCTTGAAAATAGCCTGTGGTGTTCCCTGGAAGCTGAGTGACAACAAGTCTCCCCAGGTTTCCACTACTCTGCACCTGTTTCGATAACATATGCAAATAAATTTGCATTATCGCAGCAGCTGCTTGCCATTGATTTCTCGTTGACAGCAGCTATTGGTCTTCACTGAAATTTAAGTGGTAATAAGCCTCCCCAAGATCCAAGTTCTCTTCGCTCATCCGGCGGAGACCTGGTCAGTTCCTCGATGTTTCCTTCCTCTTTGACTTTCCTTGGTTATTTGGTCTAACTTTTTTTTGGGGGGGGCAGTGATGTGGTAATGGGAGGATCGGAGTGAGGAAGAGGACTCATAGTGTTCTTGGTTCATTGTAGCGCTTCATGTTTTGCCTTTGCAGCAGTTTGTCTGTCCCGCGCTTGTTGTTCCTATGTGTTAATCTCCACATTCAAGGGGTTTTCTTACTATATCTGCCGTTTTCATTATTGGTGTTCGTTGTAGTCTTCAAGTCATTCCTTTGATTATTATTATTATTATTATTATTATTATTATTATTATTATTATTATTATTATTAAAGAGATTGAGGTAAAAACTACAGACTTTCCTAAGTTTCTCAGAATTACTTTAATATCACTTTCTTTCATTCTTATATCGTCACAATAGCATGCTACCTTTATTGTCGTGTTCCCCACGCTTAGACATGCAAATCTACTTCCTGTAATATTTCTACATTCACTTATCAAATAAAATTTATTACGCCTTTTTCGTCTCTAAATTATATTTTGTCTTCATCATTTTCACTTTTATTTCTTTCAGTTTATAATTAAGTTCCTTCATTAAATTGTATTCCATAATTTTCATCTTCTGTATGTTCATTTGCTTTTATGTCCGGTGCATTTGCACTGTTGACAATATAATTATCATCGATTATGAAACGCTGTCTTTTTTTTCCAGCTTAGAGTTTGACGGTTATTCTTTTTCATGACTGTTCTCTTTCATACATAACGGATGGTCGCTTGCTGTAACATAGCATCCTTCTAATTCTAATTGCATATTTAAAGCAACAAAGATACATATATTGCAACTGTTTTTATTTCTCGAATATGGTTTCCAAATGTACATGTCTATATTGTAAATCACATGATTATACTTGATGTTGCTCCGTATGGTTATGCGTCAAATAGCCGGTATCGTCGATTGACACTCGTATTACGAATACCGCTTCAAAGAGGGTGGTCTTCGTATACGGTGTTAAAAAAATTACTCTAATCAGAGAGTACCCTATGTCTGTGGAAGTCACAAGTTGCCTATGCATGGAATATTGTTGCCATATATGGGCTTGTGCATCTGCGATTTGTCTCTCACTCTTAGAGAAGATCCAAAAAAAGAAGATTGCAATGTTATAGTTCCCGCACTATCGGCCAACCTCAAACCTCTGTATCATCGCTGCGACGTTGCATCCTTGTGTCTGTATTTTAACAGAATCCGCTTTGATGAACTCATAGCACTTGTTTACTATCGACGTACATACTCCGACACGTAGAAAGATTCTACTCTTCACGGTTGGGGTCCCTAGATGCCTGAAAGTCTTCTACTCTTATAGTTTCTTCTCTTAGTTTGCTAGAAATTTGGCATTCCCTCCCTGTTTTCTGCTTCCCTTACTGAACTAATTTGCAAAGGTTTAAATGTAATGTCAGTATGCAAAACGCTGCTCAAACCTCTTACACTCCTGTGTTAGATTCGATGGCAAGTAGTAGTCACTTGCGTTACAACTGACCGTATGTCTTCTCTTTAGTGAAAAAGCTTAAACAACAACAAAAAACAAAAACGTGCCATTTACTTGATATCTTTTTCCGGTCACTAGTCTAAGTCTATTAGAAAGTTGCCATCTTCCTCATGATTTAACAGAAAAAAAGGGTGGGAACAAATATGATTTTACGTGGCTTCACTTTTATTACCATGTCGCGTTACCTCTTTTATTGAAGTTCATATGTTAGATCCATTACTATTTCGGTTCTGGTTTTTCGTTCTAAACACTTTTGGACTCCTGACGTCATTCTCTATCAATCAGACCATGTAGGGAGTACTATTGTCATATTTGGGCTGCTGAATCGCTATCCTATTTGAAAGTTCAAGATAAAATGTAGAAACGTATCTATAATTTGATTGGCCCCCAACCTCTATTCTTCGCAGTCCCTCTATCACAGACGTAATGTTGTTCATCTCAATCTTTTCTATATATACTATTATGACATGTGTACTTTAGAATTGTCTGATCTAGTCCAGCTCCTTTGACTCGTTGGTTCAGCAGCCCCCATCAATTCACTGTTTCAATATCCAATTGTAATACAGCTTCTTATCTCAGCACGTTCTTTCAAACAAACTGCAAGATGGTAGATCTCTTTTCTTACTCACAGGTTTCTTCCTACTGACAGCCTTGATTTTTTTTTCGAAACTAAAGTCTTTGCAATCATCATCTTTTTTTAATTTTTTATCTCCTTACATGAAGTGGATTCATGCCTAGTCTCGAGCGATTTTCAAAAAAAAAATATTTTCAGCGATAACAGCATAGAATCCAAAATACAATATTTCTTCGCTCGTCGAAATAAAATAAAGTTCTACCCCGTCTTACGATTACCGTAGCGTAGTTACTAAATTATTTTTCTCCTTAATATCTATTTAAATACATTGGAAATTATTATGATGAACATAAAAATAATCCAGGGTAACGCGGGTCAGGGACATCTAGTATTTATTATAATAACACTTGTTAGACTAAAGTGACTACACACAGACTGTAATCAATATATATATATTAATCAGATCTAAATAAAGGGATACTTTACTCTAAAAATCTATATACATAAATCAATAACTAAAAACGAGATATTCAAATAGAAAATAACCGATTGAAGATATCCTTGATGATTTTTTTGTTTGAAACAATACTGTTTTCATTTGATCATTTTTATGTCGTTAAAGAAACACCGGATGTTGGACAGTTGCCATTAAGCAAAGCTGCTTAGTGAATATTGATAGTCGATTCAATGTTTGTTGAATTTTTTGTGTGTGGTTCTGTTTCTTTTACTTCATATTTGATTACTTCATTAGGAAGCCCGCGTGTTTGTCTATTCGTTTTGCTTTATGTATGTTTGTATTTTATCGGTGTTTTTTTTTTCTTTCTAAAATTTGAAGTTTTAATGAAATAGAATAAAAATCAATAGAACTTTACTAAAAGAAAGGGAAAGAGTTAAAAAGACGTAATGGTTGGAAGAAATAATGTTTTTAATACAATAATGAGAAAAAGAATACTTGGGGAAAATACTTCAACGTTCTCTTTTGAAGAAAATGGGCGAAAAGGAACAGGTGGAGGTATAAAAAGAAAAAGAAAAAAGAAGGAAGAATAGGAAAAAGGAGAAAAGAAAAAGAAGAAAAAGTTGGAGATGAAAAAAAATCAACAACAAAGATGTTTAAACAATAACTACTTTACGAAAAACGCGAAGAACTAAATGAGGAAGAAAAAGAGCTAGTTGAGGAAGAAACGAAATATAGAAGAGGAATAATAATAGTAATAATAATAATAATAATAATAATAATAATAATAATAATAATAATAATAATAATAATAAAGCGCTGACCAGACCTCCGCTTGACAAGTACAAAGAGAACTAGGATGTTAGGGAGGCTTATTGCCACTTAAATTCCACTGAAAATCAATGGCCGCTGCCACCGAAAAGTCAATGGTGAGCAGCTGTTGCGATAATGCACATTTATGTGCAAATCTTATCGAAGAATGTGGAGCGTGATGGAAATCTGGTAAGACTTTTTGTCACTCAGCTTCCAAGGAACACCACAAGTTTTCAATGAGAGATCTTTGATGACCTGTGTGAAAGCTCCTTTTGAGCCAATATTAATATTTATTTTCAGCTCTTTAGAACACTGGCTCAGTTCTATAATACTAAACAGGCACTGGCAATAGCGTCTACCTATAGCATCAGAAACTTATTCTTGTCTTATATACTGATACCTATCATCAAAGTTTTCTCATCTTTCCATAAGTTCGGCATGTGTGACTTAGTTACATTTCTTTTTCCTTCTCATTATCTTTCTCCGTGGTTTCTTTGAAGTTAAGCTAATTAAACTTCAGTGTTTATAAAATAGTACTAATAACTGTATTATTGTTAAATGTTCTGTATTCATGCAAAATATTATTGGTTACATATTTGCATACCTGTTTCAGTTTTTATTTCTTTCGGGATTTGAATAAGTTATTAACTAAATAGCCGATTCCGTTTTCATAAAGGAATATATATATATGTGTGTGTGTGTGTGTGTGTGTGTGTGTGTGTGTGTGTATATGTGTTTGTGTGTGTATGTGCGCGTGTGTGTGTGCATGTGTGTGTGTGATTTCTATGGGTATCTCTGTGTATATGTAGTACAGAGTCTGTATATATATATATGTGTGTGTGTGTGTGTGTGTGTGTGTGTGTGTGTGTCTTTATAGCTGTATTTTTGTGTGTATATTTAAAAATAGAGGAAAGGAATGTGGTTACAAATACAAGAAAAAATAAACTGATGTAGATTTATATTTATACGTAGGTGCAAATTATTCTTTAACAGTAGTATTAGATTTTAACAGACCCAAGGCCTCACACTAGAAGGTTTACAACCGGTGAATATATTGGTCTAAAAAGTTTCCTATGATTATGAGGACCATTTCATGGCTAGATGATAAGAATAGGCAACATTGAATTACATACATGAATTGAATACCTTGTTAGAATAGCATGGCATTGTCCCCCCATCGTTCCTCCCTTATTATTCCCCTTACATTTCATCTTTAAAAAACAGAAACGTCTGAAAAAGAAGAACATTTAAAACACCTAAGACTAGTGGTCTTGCGACTTTGGATTTCAAAATCATAACTAAAACATGTATGCACATGTGTAGCCAATAATGTTTGTACATATAAAGCAAATTATATATATATATATATATTATAAATATGAAATGAAAATATTAAATATTAATAGTATTGAGCTCCTCTTAATAATGTTGAGCTCCTCTTAATAGTGTTGAGCTTTTTTATCTTAATAAGTTTTTGCTTTGTTAAAAATTTACTTTTTAAAACATAATTATAATTATAATTATTATATATCGATGCTTGTTTCAGTCTTTTAAGACAATAGACACGGCTCTAACTGCAGCTGCGCGTGTAATTGTGAGGCAAGGGTTGCGCAATATATATATATATATATATATATATATATATATATATATATATGTCTCGGCAGTAGAGTAAAAATCATATCTCATTTTTCTTTTATTAATATTATTGGAATTGTTCCTTTTTTCCTTGTACACATTTTTGTGAATTATTCCATGAATTTCTGCTTTGGATTATTATGGACCATCTTCTTCCAATTACAGAATTTCCTCGGAGTTTACTTGTTCAAATAGAAATTCAATTAACTTTCTTGAAGTTATATATTTGGATTTTACCGTCACTGGATTATTTATCTTCCACCAGACTATCCATTCATGTGTAATCACCTTTTTCTTCATATTCCCTCTGCTTCACTTTTTTTGTTGTTTTCAAGTAAGATCGTTGACTTACTTGTTGTTTCATCAAATATTTTTGCATGCAAAATTCGATCCTGCATTTTGCTAATTCCTTTCCTCTGATGAGAAGGAAAGTATTTCTCCGAAACTCCGCGGATTAAGGACTATCCACTTATCTAGTGTTTCCTTTTCAGATTAAATATGTTTTTAACTCATTTCAAAGTGTTTTTAACATGTTTTATTAACTGTTTGCTCGTATATATATATATATATATATATATATATATATATATATATATATATATATATATATAGAGAGAGAGAGAGAGAGAGAGAGAGAGAGAGATTATTTTAATTATATTTCTATTGTGGGTGGCCTGGTAAGGCTAGCATAGTTTCCAGATTCATAAATAAAAATAAAAACTTTGTTTAACCGACATATGTATCTAAAGCAGTTTCCGGTTTTCTTTTCTTATTACAATTATTTAAATTCACATTTCTGTGTAAGGATGGACTCTCTTCTCCCTCGACACTCCTTTTCCCGTTTTTCACATGATGAGTCTTTTAAAAGTAGAGCAGATGTAAGTTTCGCATTAAAAACCTTTTGATTCTGGGCAAAATGTAGTATATGTTCTGATACGGCACTTCATCCTTTCTGTATATTGTGACCCTAAAGGTCACTAAGAAAAAAACTTGGACACAGATATAGTTTAGAAAACATTTGTAATGACAAGAGAATGCACAGAGAACGAGAACTGTAGTACTTAACGACAATAGGGTGTACTACGAAATACATATACGCATAGCACGAAAGTGGTACCTTTCGGCATATTTATACTGTTCTTTTCTATGGAGGAATCTCTATAACATCGCCCTGTCAAGTCTCTTTGTGCCGTAAAAAGCTGTTAATATCCTTTTCGCAACTGGTCGATAGTCACTGGATTGATGAATTTTCTTTTCCTGCCAGACCATCGCTGTTCTGGCGTTGGTTGGTGTTGGTTGAGATCGAATGTTTACAAAATGCCGTCGATCAGTTCCTTCCTTACAGGTAATGGGTCCCTAGTGTCATCTGAGTGATGTTTTTTAATTGTTTTTTGTGGTGTTTTGGGGTATTATTTAACCTAGCATAACGCCATATCGCCAAAACTTTACACTTTGATTAAAGGTATGCGTTACCTTAGTAACATTATCCATATTTTTCTGAATTGTATTCCAATTCTGTTGTGCAAGTTCAGATAACACAAAGAAACTGACATTAAAAGTCGGTATCGTCTAACTTACTTCATATTTGTCACTGTTTTACGAAATATTTTGACTTTTACGTATTTGTATAAATGTTAGTCTCGATTTTTTCTGCTTAATTCTATTTGTTGTTTGCTTGTACAATTGGAGTACAATTTCAGCAATTATAAAAAAATGTTATTCTGAAAATGGTAAATTTCCCCCAAACGTAATTCTTTACATCGGTAACATGGTAAGTTTCGTATTAAAAACCTTTTGATTCTGGGCAAAATATAGTATATGTTCTGATACGGCACTTCATCCTCATTCATCTTCTATCTTTGTATGGTTCGCACGTCTTGAAAATGTGTGTATCCATTTCCCTTTTGTCTCGTTTTCACAGGGCATTTTTAAAAATTTTTACTGAATATGTGGTTAAACATAATCATTTTCTCTTTCGTGAGAGTAATTTTTAGATGTATACATTCTATTTTCTGGCGTATACTATGGCCGATGTTTCAGAATGGTCTTTTATGCTTACTCCACATATTTGGCAATCCTCTGCAAGTCTCTATAGTTTGATTGGGTTCGCTTTCGAGTTCTGCTAGTATTCTTTGTATAATTTCGGCATTCTTTTGCCACAATAGTCCTTCCACGAAAAATAAATTGACGACAATTCCGCTAGTCTAAAATTGTTACATTGTCTACTTTTCGATCGAATTGAAGGCAAAATATTCATCGTTACAATACTTTAGCCAAATTAAAACAGGTAAACCTGTTGTAAAACAATGGCGTATTCGGGCTGAAAAGTTCTGCTGATAATCTCTGATTTCCATGAAATCCAGGTTCCTTTTTTATGTAGGATGCAGTCTACGAAACTGCTGCGTTATGTAGTTCGTAACTTTCTTAAAATATTTTTTTCAAGAATAAAATTTACTTACTTGAGAAAACACATTTTCTCTGATAGTTACTAAAATATTACTAATTACAGTCTTAAGCCTTAAGTTGAACTGGGTTTGCGTTTTTTTTTATCTGGAAGTAAAAAAAAAAATCTTACAGATTTATTTTCTCCGTTGTAAATAGAAATGTTTTTTTGAGAATTCGTTTTTTTTTTTTGGGGGGTACAACAAAACCGATTTTTCTTTATTACACTATTTATTGAAGGGCTTATCTTGGTCGTCCTAGTTAAAGGACAATCTTGCTTGTTTAGAATGCTACTCTATAGTCAGATCGTGTCGGTGTGCGATTACTGTTATAAATGCATAATTTTCTTTTTTATTCGAAAAAAGCGGATTTGGTTTAAGTATCCCTTTATGAATTCGAGTTCTTCGTAGCCAGGGTTGTTATGTTGTAGGTATGTTCTTTATAAATTAGTCTGCGCCAAGTTATTGTGGTGCGCAAAGCTCTCTAAGAAAAACTCTGATACGGATATGGTTTTGAAAAATATATTTCTCTTTACAAGACAGCATGGATAGAAAACGAGGGATGCTGTACTTAACGCAATATGGCGTACTCTGAAATGGACACATAAACACCATGAGAGTGGTGATTTATACATTTTGGAAGAGTTTTTCTCTAGTGTATGGGTGAGTCCCCATTGTTGTATCATGTGGCCTGTATTAGTAAGGGGTTGATGATAACATGGAGAGGAGAGAGACACACGTGTGAACGGAACAGAAGTTTTATTAACACTCAGAAAGGAGGAGTAGTTTTTGCTACTACGATATACCACGTGATTGTGGGGTGGGAGATTGCAGGCAATGGTGATAGTGGGAGTAATCCCAGTCAAGGGGAGATAACTCGTGTTACTTGATGTCTATAACACCCATGACACAGTCTTTTGTCGATGAGAAAAGGGTCCTTCTAGACTAAAGCAATTTGTTAATTTTTGTTCTAATCAAGACTGACATTTTTTGTAAAGACTGATTTTCCTCACAAGCAACTTTGCGTCTTACAACCCTTGTGGCGAAGGAAATAAAAAGGTACATAAAAACAAAAGAAAGACGAAAACATAAATGCCGATTACGTTTATAAATAAACAAAGTCGACAATTATTTGTTCAAAAAAAGAAAATAGCTCTTTTATAATCGACACTATAATCCCTAGAGATAATTGGATATTTCTATGTTTTTTTTTCATTGGTGTAGGGTGATAGATAACACAGGAAGTAACTTTATTGCTGAATTAGTGCTTTGGTAAAAAAAGGGAGGGAGAACAAAACGTTAGTCCGACATTAAATCGACTGGTCAAGATAATTGGTCATTAACAAGCCTTAATAAAAGCTTGAGATTTACTAGCAGAAACAATTCCTAAATGGACATTTTTCGGGTTTACATTCCCTTGTTCAACGCTGGTAATTACAGAGCGGTCTATTCACACAAAGTACTTCTCTAAATTGCTTGTTTCTTTTGGTAATTAGAAGATGAGTGGTTGAAAGTATGCGATTAAAGCTACGTCTAGCCATTCTTGAGTGCCTTGATAGTCGGAAGAGTAAACTGTTATTTTTATTATCGTTATCGCTTACAATTTGAAACACTCGGTCTCCTACGTATAGTCATTATGAGATTGGATAAGCTAGAGAAAAATTGTTTATTATCTCAAGTCCTCGTTATCCGAGACTAGAACAATGTCGACATGAATTAAAGTATTTGAAACTAGCTGATTTACCCGTCTACGTCGGCTAAGTAAATATAACGTATCAAAAATGCAAAATAATTGATTAGATGATAAAACGTTTCTGAATTTTTGAGATGAAGATTGAATATTCGTATTATTCGGATTCTTTGGTCCACTGTTCTTATTTTGAGTGCTATGTTCTGATTGATATAGCCTTCGATCTGTTTCAGGCGCATTTTGTCAAAGTCGCGAATCTTTCTCTCGAACTAAAGAATCTTTTGTTAGTTAAACTCAAGATTCAGCACGAAATTTGGGACGAAACTCTTTACTTCATACACACGCTCTCGTTCTGTCATCTTGTAATGAGGTGAAGTTCTAAGTAATTCGAAATTGTATTTAGAGTGTCGCCCGCCCTTCAGCCTCCAAAATCTGACGCATAAAGGATAATGCGCTAAGCAAATTCAGTTGTAGGTTACACTCTTGCGGAGTTTGAAAGTTCAATTCTCAGTGTGGACAACATTCAACGTACAATTGCGAATTACTTAGGACTTCAAACTAGTAAAGGCTAACGAAAGTATGCTTTTACGGTGACTTAAAGAAAAACATTTCCTTCGAAATTCTCGAGTTCGATAAGATACAGTTGAATAAGGTCACAGGTTATTGAAACGTTGAGAAAATAATACCAAAGATTAGAATACTAATTCAAAGAATCCATATAATACGTATAAATAGCATAACGTCTTGGATTTTTTGTATAAAGAAAAACATCCCATAAAAATGTCAAGGGTGTGAATTCCATATAGAAACGTTGATTTAATTTTACTAAAATAAAATACGCATCAAGTTCGCATGAAAGCCAAATCACAACGTAATAGTAGGAATATAAACAAATATTTTACTTGTTTGAAATTTATAATATATATATTTCGTAGCTATACTCCATCCTCAGTATGTTGTTTTCTTTCGTTTTTTTCCTTTTCTTCTTCCTTGCCATGTTGTAAAGTTTCTTTCTCCAACTTTACAACATGGCAAGAAAAAAGAAAAGGAAAGAGAAAGAAAACAACACACTGAGGATGGTGTATAGTACCGAAATATATATGTTATAAATTTCAAACAAGTAGAATATTTGTTTATTTTCCTAATAATTGTGATTTGGCTTTCAAGCACACTTGATGCGTATTTCATTTTATCCAATAATAATGTTTTAACATTTCTACGATAAGGATGCGGTATTCTTGGTATTCCAATTAGCCACATAAGTGAAACTGTTTTCCTCGGCTCGGTGACTGTCATCTTCTGAAAGTTTATTAGAAGTTTTCAGACTAGAGTGTTAGCTACTTTTAAGGATATAGCATCGTGTGAAGACATGAGAAGCAAGATGAATTATTCCTTTTGGATTATGACGTCAAAATGACGCCTTATTCTAATTCCATCACGTATATAGAGTTGGGTCAGATAATTAATTGTGACTTACTTGTGAAATAAAAGCCCCAGAAAAAATAATGTCAGAGAGCCGAAGGGAATATGGAAGCTGTAGAAAGTCAAGATAACACCAACGATAGTAGGAGCACTGAGAACATCACAAAAATTCTAAAAAAAAAAAATGAATATGAAAGATTGGAATCAGAGGAATGGCTGAGAAGTTACAACGGATAATTAAAACGGTTGAAATACTAGGGAGACTTTTGAATGCGTAGAACAATACACACGCTACAGGCGCTTGCTAGACATAGATAAACTGACACAAGTGAAATACACAGAAATACCATACAGAATTAAAAAAAAAAAAAACTGAAACAGTATAGTTGTAAGTTGCACCTCCAATAAAAATTGTCGACCACAACTAATACCACAGCAAATAGTAAAAAAAAAATATGGAGGATGGAGAAACTAAGGTGAGAAAGCACTAACCAGACCTCCACCAGATGAGTGCGAAGAGGATTGGGACCCTTTGAAGGCGTATTGCCACCTAAATTCCAATGAAGACCAGTGGTCGTTACCACAAGAAATCAATGACCAACGGTTGTTGGGATAACACAAATTAATTAGCAACTATTATCGAAAAAAAGTGGGGAGTATTGGAAATCGCGGGAGAATTATTGTCATACATATTCATATTTAACTTGAGTTCCTTCGCTTATACTCGAAACCAGAATCCAAACTTATGAAGAATTCTTGGTAAAATTATTTATTACAGGAAGTGGAAGTCCATAACAATTAAACGACGGTCACTCGGATGTAAGTGTGACACAAAATAAATAACATGCTATCCTATTAATATATAGATAATAATAATCAGACCACCACTGGTTGAGTGCAAAGAATACTAGGAACTTGGGAGAGGAGTATTGCCATCTATATTCCAGTAGAAGACCAATGGTCACTGCAAACGAAAAATCAATAGTAAGCGACAGTGGTGATAACGCAAATTCCTTTGCAAAGGTTATCGAAAGAGATGGAGAGTACTGGAAATCTGGGTAGACTTGTTGTAACTAAGACTCCTGAGAATACCACAAGTTTTTCTCTAAAAGAATTTTGGTGATGGCTTGTGTGTCTACACCTAGTGAGAAAATGCTAATGATGACAATGAGAAAATAATAATAATAATAATAATAATAATGATAATAATAATAATAATAATAATAAATTTTCGAAATTCCGACTATACTATTATTGTTTTTAAGTTAACAATAAACAAATTCTTTTAAAGCTGTTCTCTAAAATAATTAATTTTTAACCCACCTTAACCTATCACAGAAAATCACATTAATTTCTCACCTAACACTAATGAACGTTTTTCCTTACGTAGCCTCCGAGCTCTGATAAACTAAAAAAAAATACTGATAACGCCTCGTATTTTATAATACGATTGCCATTTAATTACAGGCATATTTGCAGTCACAGAACACATTTGAAACGATATTTGCTAATTATCATATTTATCTCTCAAAATAATAATATACCAGAAATATATTATATAGATTTATACTAGAAATTCCAGCATTTTATTTCGAACATCAACTATTTTCAGTTACTCAAAAAATTCAGTAAAATCTAGTTCTTATACAAAATCTAGTTCTTATACAAATGGAAATATATGCTGACTAGCAAAGTCAAGGAAAGTTGTTTTGAGACCTCATATCAAATGATAGGAATTGTAGTAATTTTCGTATTTGGCAATCAGACGATCTTTTTTTAATGGTCTTGAAAGTGTTGAAAGTACAAATGAATTTGCATGAATATTATTATCCACATATATTTATGTATTCTTATATATATATAAAGTCGAACAAGATTTGCTTTGTAAAGGGGTGACAAGATTAGCTGTCTAATCAAAATTGGATAGCATGTTTGTTCAGATATAAATATAGTGTACATGCTGATTAGTGTTCAAAGATAATTTAATTTCTAATCGATTTCAGACATTTTGTAATTTTTCTGCATTATTGTCCAGGAACATTTGGTTAATTATCAGCAAAAATACCACACACCAGTTCTGACATTATACAAAAAGTCATCTCAAGTCTCACTAAAGTTTTTTGTCGTGCACTCTCCTGTTATTTCCAAAGAACCTGTACTAAATTATGGCAGTTTTGCATATTACTGTATTCATGGAATACTAATCTGTCTTTTTTTCCGACTGGCTACAACCACTACAAAGAATTCCATGATTCCATGAACCAACCTTATTTCCTAGAGCTGCCCGCCTGTGGAACTCTGTGTCCCTGGCTTGCTTTCAGCCTTGCTACTACATGTTTTTTAACCTTATTCTTGAAGTGGTCTTTTGGCCTTGATTAGTGGTAACTTCCCTGTTAAAAAATTAAGTACTCCTAAAATTGTCGTCTATGATAAAATGCATACTTTCCGGGCTATATGTAACTGATTTTAACAAATCTATACAGAATAAGTCATACAATAACAAAACACACTTGTAAATAATACAGGTATTTAGAAAAGTAAATTTCTTTTAGTTTCGTAACGATTACCGTGTTTTCATCTTTTGCATTGTTAATTGTACTACTCTATGGTTACAATCAGGATTCGGTTCTGGGGTTCGGGAAAGAGTGAGTCACTCGTTCAACAACAGCACGTTTCTGCCCTCTTCTTTTCCAATCGACCATACCTGGCCTCTCGCCACCAATGTCACACCGCACAATCTGAACGTCAGCAATATTAAATTCTTTTCAAGAGATGTTCACGACTCTTTTCTTTCCCCCCCCCCAGGGAATTTTTCCCAGCTTTTATATCCTCCTATTTAGAAAAAAAGGAAGAGACAGGAATAAAATAGCTTCTCCCATCATGCCCTGCCTTCCCAAGATGCCCTTTGTGTATATAAATGAGCTAGCCATCTTTTCCTTCTTCTTTCCCAAAGAGCGATGCAGATACGCCCGGTACGTTTTTTTTCTAACCATATACCCCACACGTCCCCCTGATCTTCAAGATCAATGACACTTCATAATCCTTCATCCAAGCAGGCCTCCTCCTCTCACGTTGAGACCTCTTCTTTGGGGTTGACGTTTTCAGGTTCACTACATACATTCTCGTCCAGTTGTAAAGAACCACAATGTGGGGCTAAGTTGAATTGGGGTGCATCGTTAGCTTCTTGGTGGATCTAGACTTCCTCCTCTCCACTGCCATCACTGCGCACCGGCAGGGTTACACGACGCAGGTCTAGGATATGCCGGGAACGCCATTCACCATCACGTTGTTCTTTGACTGAGTTCCCGTTACGACCCCTCTCCCCCAGCAAGTGGTACATTTTGCACTGGGGGGCTTCACCCACACCTCCTCGCCCACTTTAATGGTAGCTTCTTCATCCTCAATTGCTACCGTTTTGTTGCACGTATGCCGCCACTTATATGCGAAGATGGCTCTATGAGGAACAGTTGTCTCATCTTGTCTGGTTTTCGGTGAGATGTTGTATTAAAACACCGCCTCCATGGGTGAAATGTTGTTTTTTACCGCAGCAGCCTTGATGGTGCGATGATTCTTCTCCACTATCCCATGGCCACTTGGCCGATACGCTGCCCTAAAAAATTGCCTTACTCCCCAATTATCACACACCTCGTCAAAGGCTTCTGATCGGAAATCAGGGCCATTGTCCATTAACAGTTCCTCAACTGGCCCTCTCTCCAAAAATATTTCTTCGATGACCCATCCGATCGCCCATGCAGCTTCTGCCCTGATCTCTCTCCATATGGCAAACTTCCTGGTCCACAATCGACCATCGACAGATACAACTTATGGCGATAATGGATCACATCAATGGCCAATCGTTTCCAATCTTCCGAAATGTGTAACTCTCCTGCTTCGTGTTTGGATGGTCCGGAGTCTATCGATGGGCACCCCTGACAGTGCTCCACTACCTCCCTGACCTCCTCCTCCTCGGTGGTTTCCGAGTAAACCTTTCTTGCCAGGAATAACGTCCGTTCTTGACCAAAGTGGTGCATTTCGTGTAACTTTTTAACTTCCTCCCCTGCACAACATACTGAGGAAACCTCCTTTCTTTCTTGCAGCCAGGCCTTCTTTACCCGTGTCATCGAATCCGCTTTGTTCTTTTCTGATGGGACCAGCACTACAGATAATTTCAACTGGAATTCCGTTATCAAATCTGCGAGTGCTCCAAGCCTGAGCTTGATCAGCATTTCTGAAGCACCTCTGGTCCTTACTCTCTTATCACTGAAATCCAGTACTGGTCTAACTTTGTTCTTTGTGAGTTGAACAACCGCCAGTAATGGTAGGACTCATTTTTCTTCCCCTGTCGACGGTTTCAGAATTCCCTCCTCTATCCACCTGTCCACTTCTTCCTCGAATCCTTTTATTTCTCCTCGCAGTGTTTTCTCGTAGCAGCTTACTTTGTTTCGTAGTTCCGGGGGCCCGGAGGTCCATTTCCATTTCACTGTCCACCTCTCACCATCGAATCTCGCCAGGAAATCCTCGTCCTCGATGCAGCAAGCCTCCGTTTTTTGTGTTCTGATATTTCTATCACCTTCCACTCCTGCCATTCCTACTGCGCCGAGACGTCCGAAAGTTACTTGGCCCCCTCTCAACGTAGCGCCCCCCAGTTGGTTGATCGCACTTACACCTAAAACCACATCAACATCACCAACCAGACGATCCAACACCAGGGCTCGTTGTCCAATAGGCACATCTTGCACCAGTACTTTCGCCGTTGTCTCTTCTAGGCATTTCGCTTCCCTGCCATCCACGGTCTTAATACTCCTTGCTCCGCTCCATGATCTAGCGACATTCTTCGTTACCAACGTCGTGGTGCAGCCTGTGTAAACAAGGGCCATGGCTCTCTTCCCATTGACTACTACCGGTAACTGAGGCAACGTTTTGTTGTGCGCCATTTCCACATAGAAGGGGGAACTACTGGCGCAATGTCTCCCCTTCACTCGTTTCCCTGGTCCCGTGAAGCAACGCAATAGCGGATAATGTGCCCCACTCGGCCACATCGGTAGCAGGTGACCCCCGGTCTCGGCTCTTTGCAGTTCTTGAGCAGATGAGGACCCTGGCACCGGAAGCACTTGATGGTAGGTCTCCGCTCCTGTCGCCTCGCTGCATCTCTCTCGTCATTCAAGTGGGGCCTCATGCACTTATTTCCACTCAGCGGCAGCCACGATTGGGCCCTTGACATTCTTGACTAGGACTCTGGCGTGGACCAAAAGATCGTCCACTTCCATCGTATTGAATTCAGTGATTCTCTGCATGTTCGCGGAGATTTCTTCTGGGAAGCCGTTCACTAGGTATAGCTTTATCGTCATCTCCTGGCTCCTCCCCACGTAACCAGCCAATCCTGCCAGTCTCCCGTATATTCTCTTCTATATTTTGTCAGAAAAGTGTTATATTTATATAACAGAACAGTATATATATATATATATATATATATATATATATATATATATATATATATATATATATTGCTGTTTTCATAGCAAGGTTAAAATTTTCGAAACGCTGTAATTTATTTTTTTCCGCTACCTTGGCGTTTTGTTTTAATTTTTTTAAGTTCCTATAAGGTCTTTATATATATATATATATATATATATATATATATATATATATATATATTAAAGTCGTCCCTTTTTTATAGAACGTATTTTTATTTATTTTTTACTATAACATCCTTTGTTGTGCATGAAAAGTTAAAAAAAAATATATAATATATATAGCATGTTTTACGAGACTTCACAATATATATATATATGTAAGATTGTTTGAATTTTTATTTTATTTTTTTATTAACGATTAATTTCTTAATTTCGCTCCCTGATCGATTTCTCTTATTATAAGAAAGCAGTTATTTGCCCTTCCTTTATATTTTTCTTCGCCCAAATCTTAGGACTTTTTTTTTACTTTTTTATTATTTAAATATTAATTATTAATTAATAATTACTACGTGCATACAAGTAAGTCATCTATAAACATGCATGTGTCGGTGTCTATTGCCAAGGTTCGAACCTTTAACGGTTCGATAAGTAGTCTGATGTTTTACCACGGGACTACCAGACCTTAGACAATTTTATGAACGATTTTTATCGTTTATACATCTAATATTGTTTGAATTTTTATTTCATTATTTATTAGTGACATTAAGAAATTAATCCCTAATAAAAAAATAAAATAAAAATTCAAACAATCTCTGAAATGGAGGATAATCATGGGGCATCGTATTCGCAAAAAAATGCATGGATGGTGAACGAGTCACTGATATAGTACTGGGGTTTGATAGTGAGTTGAGATGGGAAATGCTGTCTGTCATAGACAGGTTGATTGAAGAAATATCTTGCAGATGTCAACAAGATCACATCCTTGCAAGTAAATACGTTTTTCTTACACCATAAAATCTGCTTGATGATAATTATGATTGTCAGCTTGGTGAAGTTGACGAAGATATAGAAAAAAAATGTATTCTTTGTCGAAAGGAAGAGATTACATTATTTTGTGAAAGCTTCGGGTAAAGGTAAAATCAATGGACCTCTTGAACATTGGAACTCTATACAGACATACCACATTGGGGATTTGTGTCTAATATTGTGATCTTGCTGCGCATTTTCCTTACCCGAGTTATTAGCGTTGCCAGTTGTGAGCGCTTTTTCTCGAAACTGAAGCTCATAAAAAACTACCTTCGATTAAAAATGAGCCAGACAAGGCTTGCGGACTTGTCAATCCTCTCCATAGAGAGGGAACTTGTCGATAGAGTAAATTTTGATACAGGTATTGATAACTTTGCCGAGAAAAAGCGCGAAAAGTATGTTTGTAAATTTTCAACCGACTTGATGCATTGCGGTAGTTCTCTCACAAAAAAATTATAGCCTTATTTTTAATTCATAAATACATTTATTTAAAAAAAATTGTTTAACTATTTTTTAAAGGATTGAAACATTATAAACAACAACAAATTTCTTAAATTTCGCGCTTAAACCGAGGGATTACACACACGGATTTCAAAAAGTACGGATAAATGACGTTTTTATTCTCTTTTGGAGGCTCGACCTCTTAATACTAACATTATGAAGAAAAAGAACAGAAAACTGCATCGGACTATCCTCTCCTTAATACAGCCATGTTTTTTATTGTGTGAAAATTCGGAAATAACAGCAATAAAAATTAAATAAAATTTATACATTCAAATTTCAAATATTCTCATTTAAATTTATTAAAAAAACGCTTTTCGAAACTTTGTGACTTTCCATTTCTTAAATTTTACGCTAAAACCGAGCGATTACACACAGGAATTTAAAAAAGCGCCGATACAAGACGTTTTTTTTCTCTTCAAGAGGCTCGGCCTCTTCTGATGTCATAATACTATCATCCTATAAACCCACTATCATTATGTTAGTGATCTCCTAGCTATTTCGATTGATTAAAAGCTTGAGTTAATTACCAGTAGAGTAGTACCAGTTCTTGACACTAACCCCAATATGTTGGAGGATGAGTCTCCTAGCTGCTTCGCCTGCTTGGAGACTGAGTAGAAAGTGCCACTCAAGAATCTGTTCTTGACAATCAGCCCGACATGTTCTGGACCAGTTCCTGGTCCAGAACATGTCGGATTGAGGTAAGCCGCCTGGGTATTACATAAGAGGCCCGCGATCTCAGGCTTTGCTACCTGGCTTCCAAATGGAGCAAGTTTATCGCTTGTTGCCTGAGGTGTCCCTACCGAGGAATGTCGATGGTATGCATAAGCAATTTTGTAAGGCCAAAGTAGTTCTCGTTTAGGAGTGCTGGCTGGATATTCCCACTTTTTAACCTTGTGTAACATATTGCTAAGGTGGGCAACAAGTAAATGTCATCTCGGTCGCCTTTTAGATGACGGGGCTGAGGTATTCGTCTTAGGTAGTAGCTAGGACGTCCACCCTCTCAGTCTTTTCCTCCCGGCTTTTGGTGTAAATAAGTTTATTGCATATTGCTTGAGGTTCCCTGATCGGGATATGTCGACGGAGATGCCCAGGTAATTTTTGTTTGACCAAGTGTTTCTTCTTTATGGGCACTGGCTTGAATCCCACCGTCTTCCAAGTAAATATCTACCAACCTCCTGTGATTTAACCACTATTTGTTAAATTAATTTAGTAGAGTTAGTTCGACATTATATCATCCTCTTAGTCATTACGTTGTTCTTTGGAGCCGGCAGTATATTATATAGTCGTTCAACATGTTATCATCTTCCTAGCTTAACAAAAATATGCGTCTGGGGGAGGCATATATTTGCTATTACATATTAACAAGAACAATTCTCGATACGATAATTGTTAACTTCAACAGTACCTCTTTTATTTTGCATAGTAACTAACACAGATGAAATAATTTTGTTTTTCTTTTAATTTAAAACGCAAGAATAAAAATAGGTTGAATAATGTAAGCGCCCACATATATAAACATACAGACGAAGTGTCTCCGGTGATTCTGGGTTAAAGAGAACTGAGAGGGAAAAGATGAAGAAATACAAAATCTTATATATGCTAGGAAGATCTCTACCATTCCAGGAATATTAGGAGCACCTGGACTTATGAAAAAGAATTTCAAAAACTACTTGGCGCATATACCCGGTGAACCAAGTGCAAGAGTGATTAAGCAACTGCACTTAAAGGGATGGTCAGAATTATAAAAGACGATATTGTCCTTTTGACCACTGTACACTCTTTAACCCTTATCCTCGAGTGGCCTCTGGGCCTTGACAAGTGGTGATTCCTTTGTAAAAAAAAAACTCGGTTGGGATATATAAGATGGCGGGTGAATGTTTGCAATCCTGTAGGATACCCTATCCCCAGCTTGAACAAACTGACAGGAAAATTAAAAAAAAAAAAAATTTTATTCGCAATGATATAAATGTATCCATAATATTCTAGAATATTGAATATCTTTTCGAAACTGTACAACGTATATACACAGCAAAGAATGTTTATTATCACGTAGGCATTATAATAATAATAATAATAATAATAATAATAATAATAATAATAATAATAATAATTAGTAGTAGCAGTAGTAGTAGTATAATTATTTCGTTCATAGAATTGCTAACTTGTATACATTGTAAAATAACACAAAATGAAAATTAGACACGTACACACATATATAGTTATGTTCGATTGGGTTTCAAGTGGTTGACTATCACGTATAATGTGGCTGGTAAGGATGGGAAGGAGTTTCGTATCAGGCAACGATGGGGACGCAGGAGCTGACCAGAGTCTCAATTGCCATAGCAGATCTAGACGAGCTAATTTAATGTAACTATAGAGGACGAGTCATGTAAATAAATACACAATGAACTATGTTATAATTAGGTTTATGACAGCAGCATATTTCTTTTCCTTGTTTTGAGTCTCAGGTATATATCCATTGATATCTTATATGTTTTTATGTAGAATGATATGGTTCTCGGTTGATTAATTGTGTCTAACTGTGTCGGATATATACTCGAGAGTCAAAACAATGAAAAGAATATTCTCTTGTCATAGCCCAAGTTATAAATGGCTTCTTTTCCTTCGAAACCCTTTTCTAAGCCTTAAGTGGAAATCAACTTATTGGTCTATATAGAAACGTACGCTCCTGAAAAATGAATACCACTAAGGTAATCACGTCAACATATGTATAACACACACACACACACACACACACACACACACACACACATATATATATATATATATATATATATATATATATATATATATATATATATATATATATTACATTTACTCAAGAAGTAAAAACGATCGCAATTTTATGTATTTTATAAAATTTAATGCATTTTATAAAATGTACAGTTCTTACGTATTTGGGGTAATTTACATATTATTAATATATTATGAACTGAAGAGGTTACTGAACCTTATGAAGGATTAATAAGAGTGTTTATATTTGTGCCATCCTGAGAGGTTACTTATACTTTTATTTATCTGTGTCAGTTGATATGCTATATGTAGGTGATCTGGTAATGCGGCCATAAGGAGCTTTGAAAAATCGGTTGAAAATTTAAATGAAAACGAGTTAGCAAGGTGTATATGCGCGAGTACATAGAAACGATTGCTTTTTTTTACATCGCTAAAGAGTTTGCACAACGTTGTCTCCCGTTGTTCAGACTCGCTTGTTGATAAGGGGTTAAATGGCATGCCTCTGGCACCGATAAAAATTGCAGACATAAAAACCGTCCTCATTCCATATATTATAAAATATATCTATTTAATATCATATGCCTAGATGTACTCACTCGTGATTATCTGTCGATTAAAAGCGCCTGCTGTGTAAAAGTACTCCAATACGATATATATATATATATATATATATATATGGGGGGGATTCCATGGTGTATTCTCATTTGACTACTGCCTCATTCATTCGAAGAATGATCCTTATGACTTTCTCGCGGTCAATGAATTATTTAATCCAATTATAGATTTGCTCTGATGAGATTGCAGACAGCTAAACATTGACTGGTTGGTGAAATTCAAAGAACACACACACACACACACACACACACATATATATATATATACATATATATATATATATATATATATATATATATATATATATATATATATAAGAACTAGGTTCTTATTATTGAGCATTTTAAGTCGAAAGTAAACTCGGTCAATTAAGCTCGCATGTGCGGATCATGATATTATAGTCAAAAGCTCACTCTAATTGTCTAGACTAGAGATGTTTGATGCAGGCGTCTTTGTAGTCATGTGGATCCTGACTTGCTTTCCATATTTTCACAAAAAGAACCTGAAATTTTTTTACAAAAGTGTTTGCACCATATTTATACACCTCCAGGGGAATTGGATCATTCAGCGATGGTGATTTATCAGCTGCGATTTGCTTGATGGATACCCATGGATACTTCATAAGTGTGTTCAAATGACATTTCTGGTATTTCTGCACTGTGTGATGAAGGATATCACATTACTGTCAACGATAGAAGACGTGTTAAAGACATTTTCAAAGTGCTCCTTCTAACGGTTGAGAATATCTGTTTTATCATTGAGAAGTGCTTCTCCATTAGCAGTACTTAAGGGGGAAACACCACTCCTCTGAAGATCAAATACTTCATTCAAACTATAATAGAAAGTCATTAAGTGTTTGATGTCGGCGACTTCTTGAAGCTTAATAGCTTTAGTGTTCTTTCATTGCTCTGGGGGTTTGTTGAAACTCATCTATACACTTTTTATAAGTTTTGTACCTTATTGTCGAGTTTTTATTGTCTATCCAAGTATTCTGTGCAAAATGCATTCGGCTGATAAGAGTTTTTTATTTAAGTATTACCCTCGTCATACCAGTCCTGACGCTTTCTTCTTGGTATCCCAAGGACTTCCACTGCTGCAGAATGGGTTATATCTCGCAGTGCCTTCCAAGAAGTCTCAACATTATCGATGACGTAAATAGATTCAAGGTCGTCATCAAGTTTACTAGCAAGCTCAGTTTTCTTTTCAGTGGATTCTCGAAAGGGTGAAACACTAGAGTCTGTAGGTTTCACCAATTATTATAGTAATTATATGTACACACATATATATATATGTAAATATATATGTGTGTGTGCATGCGTGTGTGTGTGTGTGTACACTATCGCAATTAATAATTATGTTAGTATAAATTATTAGGGGATCTAATATATACGAAATTTATTGCTGAATATAAACTTATATATTTAGTAAAGCCTTAATCACAACGGATTTAACCAATTTAAAAGAATGTTTATTGGTATATGTACTTATATTTAGCGGATATACGCAACTTTAAACCTGAAAGAATCACTTATTAGACAAGCAAAAATTTAGCTTGGTATACTCTCATAACGACTGGTTTATGTTGTTGTTGGTTAAAAAAGCTAAGTACATGTAATTGGAATCCTGTTATGGGATCTTTATATATATATATATATATATATATATATATATATATATATATATATATATATGGGAGCAACAAAAAGAATTAGAGAAACACTGTAAAAGAAGACTTATCGAGAAATACAAAGCTCAACAATAGAGTTAGAGTTTATATAGAAGAGGGAAAAGTGGAAAAAACTACAATATAAAGATATATATTGATTTATATAAAGTTAATCGTTTATTCAATAGGGAGATTGCATAAATTAAGGGTGTATCTAGACTTATTATATTCACCACGGCATGTCAGTTCTGTTAACACTCTGGAGGCCTTTGAAACCTAGGATTAATTATACCACATTTGGACCTGAACTAGCAATTCTAACCATCTGTATTAAGAAATGTACGCCCTCACTACATCTCCATATCAATATATAAGCAATTGAATATTCTATCACACGTCATCGCCTACTACTCTGAATCCCCTTCGTTAACTAGATTATAGAAATTGAACATCCTTCATTTACTTTGAATCTTCTGTTGGCATACAATAATGACAAGTATTTTTCTGACTACTTTCGCGTTCAAATTTGATTTCATGACAGCCGATTTGTTTTTCTAGTCCTACGTCACATAACTACGTTTTTCATTGTAAACATATTAGGTAGTTACAAAAATAATGGTTGATTTAAGAAAAAAACATTTATTATTGAAAAATGAACAATAGAAATGGTAAAATTAATGAAAATACAAGCATTGCACAGCCATGCATCTCTGCCATCGATTTACAAGATTATTTATTCCCCGTTGATAAAAAGTTATTGGTTGTGATGTAATAAATTTTTTGAAAGCTGATTCCACTTCTTCTTTGGACCGAAACGTTTTACCATTTAAAAATGAGCTTAAATGCTTAAAAAAATGATAGTCAGTAGGCGAAAGGTCTGGAGAATATGGAGGATTTGGTAAGGTCTCGTATTACAAGTCTATGGATTTCTGCAGAGCCAATCTTGTAAAATGTAGCCGCGCGTTATCGTAAAGTAGAATTGGACCACTTCTATTCACCAAGATAGGCCTCTTTTTTCTATTTTCCTTGCAAGGAAACGTGCATTTCAGCAAATTTATTGCAGTAGATCTCTGCTGTAATGCTCTGATTGGTTCTCTCAAAACTGTAGTGGATAACACCGATTGCAGCTCACCAAACTGTCATCATAATCTTTTGCTGATGCAACTCTGGCTTTGGGAAGGGTTTGGGAAACTCATCACGATCAAACCCTTGACCAGATCATTTACGATTACGATAAAAGATCCACTTTTCGTCACAAGAGACAATTCGGTCCAGAAAGGGATCATTACACACACAAAGCATTGAGCAGACTTCAAATCTCCTAAGTTTTTTTTATTCTCATTGAGCTCATGAGAGATCCATTTGTCGAGTTTTTTTTTCACTTTTCTAATGCTCTGTAAATGGCGTGAAACTGTTGCAGTACTGACACCAAGTGTCTGAGACATTTCTTTGACGCTTTAACGAGGATTTTGCTCAACAACTGCTTGCAATTGTTCGTTGTCAAGACTGCATACTTCTTCATCTCCAAGGGTCTTATTTTCACTATGGAATTTTTGGAACTACCAATTTTTGGAACCACTCTCCGATCACTTGTCGACCCCTCTCCCAATGTTCTGTTGATATTAGCAGAAGTTTCGGAAGCATTGTGCCCAACTTTGAATTCATGCAACATAAGGAGGCGAAGGTCACGTTTTGGACTATTCATCATTAAGGGCCCTGTATGCTTCCAAAAAAATTTTTGCCTGAAAATAAATAAATTAAAAAAAATTAATTAGTATATAAACCTAAAATGACTTTTCAAAACACATCATTATAGGCGGCCATTATTTTAGTACGAACCTAATATTTTGTTATTTTTTCCTTTTTCATTGTTTATTTAATGCTTTATATATTTTTAATTGCTTTATAATTTATACTTTTTTATGCTGCTTTGTACTTCCATGCTATTTCTGACATACACTGACTTAACCCCACGTTCTCCATTTCAATAAACCCCCTCTATATTTATACCCCCTAATTTTTTACGTTTATAAAAACAATTACTTTCGCTCTCTTCCCTTATTGTTTTTCTATAAAAACGGTCGATGATCGATAACCAATTTGTTGACCTTGTACATGTCCACATATTGGCACGCGTATTGAACGCATACCCCATAACTTACTATTACGTGATGTCCACAATCTAATCTATATTTAAAATGCTTTACCCTCTTCCTCTCACGCCCCATTATTTCGGGCCTAATTTAGTTAGCGCTGCGCGTCACATTTATAACATGTTATCTAGCACCTTCTTTCATCTACTTCATAGGCTTCGAAATATATAAATACATGAAAAAATAAGTACCAGACCTGATAGAATGACTAATAGCAAACAAGATAGTTTTTTCATGAAATGATAGCATTCAAATTCATGTCAGAATCTGAGCTCATTCGAATTATTAGTTTACAAATTATTTAAGTGTAGGTTGCAAATCTTCAAAACAACGGACAAATTTATATTTCGTCTGCTTATAAAGTATTGTTTTCTGATGAAAAAAAATACTGTGCAAGCAAAATAAACATAAGACGAAATGCTTAAGGGGTGTTGTGTTGACGATACAAATAGGGCAGTTGTTCCGGTAAGCATAAAACGTCAGTAATCTCATTCAAGCCGATCGTAAATTACGTGAAATTGCAGAGTTTGAGGCACGAGTAGTTGGTTTATTTATTTGCATTGCTATCTGTCAATGAGAAATTCTTGTTCAAAGAGAGTACTTATTTGTTTATTCCCAATTGATCAAAGCGGCCGATGATCCATATAGGATTTGTTGAGTTGTTCGAAAAGAGTAGTCATAAATGGGAAGGTAATTCATACATTTAAGTATATATTTCAGAAGACTAATATTTAATAGGAAAACTTTCTTCTCAAAACATTATTGATCATCAATTTTCTATTTCTCCGTCGATATTCATAACATATATATATTATCCACAGTGCGTCTGATCATTACAAGCTTAATTTGTAGCTGTCATATTTATTTAGAATATATATCTATATCTATATATCTGTCTACATATATATATATATATATATATATATATATATATATATATATATGGCATAATTTTTTTGTTTTTTCAATTTAAAACAAATGTACTTTATATATCACTAGCGATGGGTACCCGGCGTTGCCCGGGTGTTTGGAGGTGTGTGTGGTTTTGGGTAAATCAAAACTCCAGGGCATGGGGGGGGGGTTAAATTAAAAAAATTGTAGGTAAGTATGAGGATCGGACCCGAACCCTTGAGGCAAAGTTGTAAATTAAAGTGTGAAAAAAAACGCGCGACGTTAACCATTGCGCCACCGCAAGATGCTAACGGAAACACGTTTGAATTTAAATTAGCAGGTGCACGTTTTAATGACTTAATGAGGTCAACTTTTGACTGCGGGGTAGCATTTCATTTAGTACGGGAATGCTTTTTTTCCCCCAAGACGTTGGGGGTAGGGGGGAAACATTATAGGAAAAGGTCTACCTTACATGCGGCGAGCGAAAACTGTTGAATACTTATGTTCCCGAAATCGAGCAAATTAAATAGACAGGCGAGCTCCGTTGTTAACTCTGAGATATTACGATTTATAAGTGATATAAAAAGTTTTAAAAAGTTGTTAGGCGACCGACCGCTTCTCTGAAAAAAAAAGCCTTTCTTGGACATACACAAAAAGCGAACATACATTTTCGCTTTTATATATATAGATTGAATGTTCGTAAATAGGTTTTGTGTCGTAATGCCTTTGATAAGTATCGAAAACCAATAATCGAAAAAAAACGGTTGAAGATGCTTTAACCAATGTTAATACCCTTATACAGCCAAACATCACAAGTTCATTTTAGTTTTATCTTCACAGAAGTATAAAGTACCGGGACGCGTTCGTAATGAATGCTTCTGTTTAGAGCACAACTGAACTATGATACTTGACTTTTGCATGTTCAAACAATTTTCCTTTTTAAAAAATAATGTATTTTTAATATTTTCCCTTTTTAGCTTCGCATATTTATGCTCTTTCCAAAACATTAATCATGACTAAGGCAATGCAAAATAATATTCTTATCATTGTGTTGACTCTTCAGCGTATATCTGACACAGTTAGACACATTTAATCAATGGAGAACCACATCACTCGTCATTAAACATATAATATATTAACTGATGTATACTCGAGAGTCGAAATAATAAAAATAATATTCTCTTGTTATGTCCTGGCAGATTGCAAAATCTATGGATTGATATTTGACTCCCTTATTTCATTCCTGTTGTTTTCCTTCAATTCTTGCAGAGTTTGAGGTTTGTTAACATAGACTCTTTCTTTAAGCTATCCACACAAGACTTGTGTTGTGAGTTGCGCTATACTTCACGTGAAAATATCGTCGATAAGTTATTTGAGTCAAGACAATTGACTCCTGATTTTGGTAAAACAATTTCACAACTTGCATATGTTATCCAATGCTATATTTAATTAATTTCGAAAATATTATCTGGTCCTGGATATGACCTAAAACTATATCCGATGGTGAGACCCCCATCTTGCGGGCCTTGGGGAGTGTGGAACCACCTTTTAATTGTCATTACTCCCAGGTCCACTCTGATCCGGAGTGGTAGTACCTGTTAGGGTCCCAACTATGGGTTAAATAGAATCTGACTTAAAAAAAAATATACTCCATTAAAAATCGTTCCTCAAAATAACTAGATTCGGCATTAAATAACCTGAAAAAGGTTGATATGCCGTAAAACAAAAACAACCAACCAACGAAAATATTATCTGTAAAATGTCTAAATTAGATAAAACAAATAATCTAATGGTAAAGTTACAAATATTTTTTACCTTTTACTTACTTTTTGGACACCTTGTACTTCAGCTTAATTTATACAAGCGTTCATGCTGAGTCGATCCATTTATCTTTACTAAAAAATATTATTTCTTTTAGCCTATTCTATTTCATACCTTTTGTTTAATAACAAATTCTGTGTCCTTATCAACACCGATTGCATGGATTGAATTTTTTTACTTGCAACAAACAAATATAACTTTTATTCATAAGGCAGGCAAAAGCTCGTTTCTTTGTTTTTCAATTAAGAGAATACCATTAACACAACCAGTAACACAACCATTACCACAACCATTAACACAACCAGTGGTGATTGTTCTAACTTTCGCCTAGTAACGAACATTTCTCTCCAGTATGTTGTCATGGTAAGTGACAATGTTGCAGCTGCTAACATCGGACAAAATAAACGTTTTTAGTTTCTTCTGCTCTAATTTAATTTTTCATGAATTAGGGATGAACAGTGTCCACTAGCGTTTCCCGCCTTTGTTCTTTTCTTGTGCTGCAAACTGGACTTATATGCACTGATAGGATAAAAAAAAGTTAATTGGTCGGTTGGTTTTGTTTCATGGCATATCAACCCTTTTAAGGTTATTTAATGCCGAATCCAGTGATTTTGAAGAAAATTTTTAATAGAGTATATTTTTTTCCAAGTCGGTTTCCATTTAACCTATAGTTGGTACCCTAACAGGTGCTACCACTCCAGGTCAGAGTTGACCTGGGAGCAATTGCAATTAAGGGGTGGATCCACACTCCCCAAAGCCCACAAACTGGGACCTCACCATCGGATATAGTTTAAGGCCATATCCAGGACTAGGGCAATGAATGCCGTTCCCCACTCCCGATACATCCCACCCCTCAAAACTGGCCACTAGGGAGTGCTTGAGTACCACACATGCCTGTGCAATTAGATTGGAGTGATCTTCTTCTGATGGGCTGAGGGTACCGGATTGACAGTTCTTGGCTGCTGTTTCCGACTGGTAGTACAGGCCTCCTAACTCTTTGGTAACGCTTAGAGCGGTTGCTCCTTCAACAGTTGTATAATATCGGGATGTTTGTAGTGCCACGTCGCGCATGGAAAGGGACCCTGCACTCATCCCCGATGGGCTTTTCTGAGGCCACAGTCCTAGTTGAAGAAAGGTCAGCTAATGGTATACTTGTGTTGCATATCTGATACCCTGCATAACATCTTGTTCACCTCCCCCTCACCTAACTGAAACTGTTTAAAAACATGATGACAGTACAATAAAAAAAATAAGCTTAAACCAGGTGTAGGGACAAACAAATCCAACTTACCTCCTCCCTTGAGGCTTGCATTCACTAACATCCGTGGGCTTCGAACTTATTTAGCTGATGTTGAAGCATTTCTCCTAACAAATGCCCCGGATATCTTAGCACTACAAGTATTTTAATGGTGAATGCTCTGACGAACTGCAGACACTTATGCCCCCACGACGTAGACACCCTCGACAAATCCGACAGGCAGCTAAATCCCACCCCTCACACAGTAACTCCAGTAGTTTCTTCCCCAGAACCGCTAGACTCTGGAATTGCATTCCAGGTCCCTGCTTCCCTAACTGTATTGACATGCAGAAATTCAAGGGTAAAGTGAACCGACATCTTGCTGCCCAAATCCCAACATAGTGCCCCAGCAGTTGCTGCCCCTGATAGTGGCCCCCTACACCAAAGTGACAATGTGCCTTGTTTGGGGTGAAAATGTAATAAAAAAAAAGTTAAAAGGAAGTACATTGCTTCTGTTTTATATATCACTTATCAAAACCTTATTGGCTACCTTGCAAGTCTTTTGCAGGACACTGGTCAAATATCAAATAGAGTTACTATATATATATATATATACTGTTCAGAAATAAACGTGAGCTACCTAGTTTCTTCGATTTTTCAGGTTAGCGTACGCTCACGTTTCCCACTATAAGATAAATATATGTATACATGAATTATTTCTATATAGAATATCATAAACATAATACACACACTGCATATTATATATAATGATGTTCAATTATTAGACGTAAAGACAAAGTCATACATACATATATATATATATATATATATATATATATATATATATATATATATATATAATTAGTTTTTTTGGAAAAAGAAATCCAGCAGAGTTCTAAATTATAAGGAAAATCCGAAAATAAGAGCGTATATATATATATATATATATATATATATATATATATATATATATATATATAAATACTCCTATAAATTCATTTTTCTTTTGTGTGCATTGATATTCATATTAAAACTCCTCTGTTCTATTTATTTAAAAAGAAAATACAATTTTCTTATATATGGGCCATGGAACTGAATTCATTTGCAAAAGATCTAGCTAATTTGCATATTCTTTTAAACATTCATTTTAATTAATTCCGTATTAGTTTTTTTCCGGTTTTCTTATGGGATGACTATCTTTAGTTAACTATTACGTGAAATTATATTCATGCAAATATTCTACATTATTTATACTTGCATAATATTTGCGTAAAAAGTTTACAGGAAACACAAAATTGTTTCCATATATATTTATGCATACGTATATATTTTTGTACCATCTATAAAAGTGAACGTGTCTGTGTGTCTGTGTGTGTACATTTCCCTACGCAATAACTCTGTCAATTTTAAGTCTACAGACTCGAAATTCGATATACAGGGTACTGAGATTTGGGAAAATCTATGTGACCCGTGTTCGGCCAAAAAATTGGCTGTTAAGGGGTCAAAGTTCAACGATTTGACATTTGAGAACTCTATCAAACTCCTCCGACAATTTTGTGTCTAAACACTTGAAATTTTAGATATAGGTTCATTGGATATGGATCTAACTTAATAACTTGATTTGAGCCACAAACAATAAATGTAAATGGGTCATAATAGGGGTCAAAGTTTTTAAAAAAATTACCGATTTTGTATGCTCAACATACACATCAAAACACCCGGGAAACGCCGGGCTGAAATGCTAGTACATATATATTTTTGTTTAATCTATTAGTCTATCAATCTATCTATCTATGTATATATATATATATATATATATATATATATATATATATATATATATAAAAGTGAACGTGTCTGTGTGTCTGTGTCTGTGTGTGTCTGTCTTTCTGTGTGTGTGTGTCTGTGTACATTTCCCTACGCAATAACTCTGCCAATTATTAGTCTGCAGACTCGAAATTTGATATACATAGTACTGAGCTTTGAGAAAAATCTTTGGGATCGGTTTTCGGCCAGAAATTTTACTGTTAAGGGGTCAACGTTTACAGATTTGACCTTTTAGAACTCTACCAAACTCCTCCGATAATTTTGGGTCCAAGCACTTGAAATTTTAGATATAGGTTCTTTGGATATGGATCTAACTTAATAAGTTGATTGAGACCAAAACAATAAATGTTAAGGGTACCCACGGTAGTATATATACATATATATATATATATATATATATATATATATATATATATATATATATATATATATATATATATAGTTGTTTACAGAAACTTTTTAGATGAGACAAGTCATTGGTACCGTCGGTTTCAAACCCGATAATTAGGATCGTTTTGATACTCATATCAAGCTCTCGTCAGCCAATACTCATCTCAGTATTGGCTGATGAGAGCTTGATATGGGTATCTAAAACGGTCCTAATTATCGGTTTGAAACCGACGGTACCAATGACTTGTCTCATATAAAACTTTCTCTTAACAAATATATATGTGTGTGTTTGTGTGTGTGTGTGTGTGTGTGTGTGTGTGTGTGTGTGTGTGTGTGTGTGTGTGTGTGTGAGAGGGTGGACTTTTGTTTGTGTCTACTAATTCAACATCTAGCAGATGTTATTTGCAAAAATCACGACCGAAACAATTAAAAGAGAACAACAAAAAGATAAAGCTAAACACAAATACCTCAAATCGAAAGATGGCAATAACTGTGCGCCACGGTTGAATAAATTATTGACGACTGTCTCTGCTTGTTATGATTGGCCTGAAATTTTTAGCGAATCAAAACTCAGGATAGAATTGTTCGACCCAAAAAGCAAGAAAAAGACATAAGCGAATCAAAACGTAAATCGAAACAAAACGAAAAACGTAACAATGAAACAGCCAGAAGACTGTAAAGTACAGACGTTCAGAAAAAAAGAAAAATTAGGAACGCCAAATTTAAAATGAAGTCAACATCCGTAGCAATAAATATAAATGACTGTAGATTAAAAGAGACAATTTATTTTTTGCTTTTTCTATATTTTATCTGCTTGACTTGGCTTCTTTTCATCCGTTATTATATTTCTCTTTTTGCAATTAATCTTTTATAAACCTTCCGATCTGCAGAAGAATTTATATTAATAGTTCTATACACTATGAATGTATGTCTATAAATGTGAGTATGTATAATTGCGTATATGTGCAGACCCATTTGTGGGCTTGTGTACGTTCGTTGTGTGTGTGTGCTACTCGTAATGCATTTGAGCAGTACTATAGGTATTATATATAGGGTGTTTTTAAGAGGCTGCGAACTTTAAATTAACAGCTCTTTAATTGCACATTTGACAACTTTTATTTTATTTTCAGTTCAGCGTAGTTTTGAAAGGCTTCTGCAGGACGAATCCACATGAGACGTAGCGCGCGATGCGATTAATTTACTAGGAGAAACATTTGATGAACGAATAATTTCATGACATAGACCTGTCATATGGCCATCACGTTCTTGCGATCTAACCCTGTTAGATTATTCTCTTTAGTATCCATAAAGTCCCATGCCAACGTTGATAAATCAGACAATATAGACCAATTAAAAAACAGGGTCTGAAGCATTATTGACGAAATGCAGTTTAATATGTAGAGTTGTTAAAATTGAACTTCTAGATTACATATTTGTATAACAAACATATTTTACTCCGATATATTTTAATATATACAGCTCAACGCCTCTAAAAAGCATTTTTTCAAACTTTTATATTTAGACACTATCAAATATATTTAATTTTAAACTTATACAGTGCAAACTGTCATCAGTCTTGTTTTAGAGTTTTGATATTTTAACGTATATTAAATATAGTCCGCAAGGACCCGTGGTGCAGTGGTTAGAGTACTTGGAAAAATCAATTGTAACAAGTTTTATTCTCCTGAAGGTTGAAGGTTCAATCCTCAGTGTGGACGACCGAAAAATACAATTGTGAATTACTTAGGACTTCTATCCAGTTATGACTGACAGAACAAGAGCATGCTACCGCCGTGAAGTAAATAAAGGGATCCGCTCGAAATTCCGTTCAAATTCCCGAGTTCGACAGAAACATTCCCAAGTTCGATAAGATACACTTGAAGAAGGTTGGAGGTTACATCGACCGCAACGGTGTAAAAATCACACTCAAGATAAGAACAGTAGTTTGATGAATACAAATAATCAATCCTCACTTAAAAAATTTAGAAACATCAAATATATTGTTGATTGTACATACCGTAAATGCGAATATACACATAGAAATGGATGCATCTACCGATATATACATCACACAACATAATGAAATAAAATTAGTTCAGCATTTAATATCAGAATAATATAACTCATTAATAGTGATTTTATGAAACGAGAGTACGAGAATCTAATGACATTTATCACGGCACAGTAATTGTAAATTACTGCAAGAAGCTAAAACAATTAAGATTCTGATCGATACATATATTTTGACGCCTCTTTTGGCTAAACCCACATACATACACACACAACACACACACACACACACACACACACACATATATATATATATATGTGTATTGTGTGTGCGTGCGTGTGCTCGCGCGTGTGTGAGTGTGTGCATATATATATATATATATACATATATATACGTACATGTATTTCTCTCGCTCTTCTTTTTGTTAGTTCAAGAATTCTAATATCTCCATGGGTATTTAGATAAATAATTACTTTCTGATTTTAAACGTCGCTATTTAATATATATATATATATGTATATATATATATGTATATATATATGTATATATATATATATATATATATATATATATATGTCAGCACATACCTCAAACACATATGTAAATTATATGGCCGAACAATATACTCTTTGCATGTACATGAGAATAATAAAGAAAGTAATAATTATTCTTTGCTACAAAAACATCACCACCACCACCAACGACAACAACAACAACAACAATAATAATTATTATTATTATAATAATAATTATAATGTGATTTTGAATAGTTTACAGATGCAGAACACAGAATAAACTATATGGACAATCTGAAGCTATTTGGGAAAAGCTAATAAATATAGCTATAACTTTCAAGCTAATCATTTTTTTTAAATAGTGCACTGCTGAATATATAAAGATAATATATATACTAATATAGTTAAAAGAATTGTACTGCATAAACCAAAGGAAACATTACATTGATAAACATAGATAACTACAAATACCTTGGTGTTGTGGCTTCAGTCACTATGAAATATACAGTAGTAAGATAGAACATTGAAAAAAATAGTTTACTTAAACTCTTAGAAACGAAATTATATAGCAGAAAAAAGTAAAATGGATAATGGCATAAACAGTATCGCTAATAAGATACACTTAATCATTCATGAAAGAATGAACTGAAGCATCATGTTGAGAATACTAAGAAACTAATAAGTATGTAGATGAAATATCCTTGTAACCGATTCCATATTAAAAACAACGTACGGCGAGGAGTAATTACTATGCAAGATTATCAAAAACACAAATAGGAATTAATAAAAATGCATATCTCAGAGTACAGAAAAGCTACCAACTATGTTTACAGACATTCCAATATGAAAAGCAAAAAGGAAGCACAGAAACCAAAAGCAAAAAGCAAGAAAAAAAAAGGAGAAATAGTATCAGTTATATGGACGAGTCTAAGAATGACAAAAGCAAAGACCCACGAAAATTTTTGTTGGAGCCGAGATATATTCATCAGAATTTAAAAATTAAAAACCGCAAGAACTTCTTTGTCAACCTGATGGACACGTGGAAAACACGAAAACGTACGGATACTTATGAGAAAACTGGCGAGATCCGAGGTAAATTGGTTCAGTTAGAAATAAGTATTCTTTTTGTAACAAAAATTAGGTACTGATTTTTATCTCATGGAAAGTAACTCTTGCATCTACAGGAAAGAAAACAACAAATTGTGTTGTCAGTCTTACACTTTACACATATACAACAGTCAACAGTGTCCAAATAAAACGTCACACTATTAAAATAACCATAAAAGCAACATTTATTAGAAGAAAGAAGTTCTATGCATCAAAATATTGTGAACAAATATAAAAAAACAGATAATTATTAGTGTTCAAATTGTTAACCATTGTGGTCCATAAACAGCTGACAACAAGAAAGAAGTTCTATGCATCAAAATATTGTGAACAAATATAAAAACCAGTTAATTATCGAAAGTGTTCAAATTGTTAACCATTGTGGTCCATAAACAGCTGACAACGCTCACTGGTTGAATCGAAAACGTTCCTAATCAGTCCAATTGGTATATTGACACATTTTCCTTCAATATTTGCTTTCAGCTCATTCATTGTAGCTCGCTTTGTGGTGTGAACCCTGTGTTTAACATGCCCCCCACTCATCCATCCGCCACCCCTCAAATAAAAGAGAAAAACCATGAGGAGGGAGGCAAATCTTGTGAGCCTGGACACTACTCGATACTTCCTCTTCGTCCTACCTATCTGTTTCGCAGATGACTATCAACATATGCTCTTACGTCATGATGATAATGGTAAAGTGCTCCATCCTGCTGGAACTGCCATTCTTTATTCCTAAACATTCGACCGTTTTGGATTTTACCATTCTTGGATTTTTTACCCTTCACCGGACTAGCCATTCATGTGAAATCTTTTTATCATTTTTCTTTTACCTCCTATTCCCCTTACCTCACCCTTTTTCTTTTAACCAAGTAAGATCTGTGACTTACTTGTAGTTTCATTAAATACTTTTATATGCAAAATCCGATCCTGCATTTTGCTAATTCCTGCCCTCTGATGAGGAGAGTATTTCTTCGAAACTCCGCGGATTAAGGACTCTCCACTTATCTTGTGCTTCCTTTTTTAAAATTAAATGTTTTTAACTCTTTTTCAAGATGCTTTTAACATGTTTTATTAATCATTTGTTCATATTACAAGCTCTATTTCCTTTTCAGTTTTATTGAGCTTTTACATCTGGTTGAGATTACTTTACTTGTAAATATTAACTCTTTAATATTTATAATATATTTTAAGTTTACCATTTTGATTACCTTGGTAAACTTATTGTAATTTTTATTATATATATATATATATATATATATATATATATATATATATATATATATATATATATATATATATAGTAATTTATAAAATATATATGGCGATTAAGCTATACTGAGTATTCGGTGTTTCATCGACTCTAGGACTAATCAGGTTATGCGCGAATTCTGCGGTTGTTTATCGTTTTTATATGCTCCTCTCCTATTGAGATTTTAGTTAGCCAATCAGCTTTCTAGTATCCATCGCGCCCCTTCCTATCAGCATGGGCATGCATTTTATCGGACAAAAGATCTGTTTTAAAACTATGTTAGTGTTTTTTTATTGTTAAACGATCACACATATATGTATGTATATAGGTATATGCATATATATGTGCATATATGTATCTACACACACACACACACACATATATATATATATATATATATATATATATATATATATAAACTAACAATAGCGGTGGATACTGGAAAGCTGATTGGCTAACTAAAATCTCAATAGGAGAGGAGTATATAAAAACGATAAGCAACCACAGAATTCGCGCATAAGCCTGAGGAGTCCTAGAGTGGATGAAACGCGGAATATTCAGTGTAGCTTAATCGCCATATATATTTTATAAATTACTAACTAGCTCTACCTACGTATTGAGCACTTTTGAAGTAAATACTTAAAGTTTACGCATAAATCTATACTTTCGTATATTAATTTTATGTGAGTAAATTAAGTAGTTATATGTATATATATATATATATATATATATATATATATATATAAATGTGTCCAAAAGTCACTTTAGTGTTTAAAACTTTAATAGATTCTTTATTTTTGATATCCTTCTGTAATTTTAACAATCCGATTAATACTTTGGGAAATGTTTAGAATTGCAAAATTAAAACAATATGCCTTTATTAAAAAAAATGTATTTTAAATGTTACCCGATTTCAGCTTCGCATATCATCTTTCGCTATGGCAATGTAAAATGGCCAACACATTCCCTAGACTTAACTAGCCTCAAATTTTTCTTGTGCGGATATCTTAAAGAAAGAGTGTATGTTAATAAATCCCCAAACACTGCAAAAATTGAAGGAAAACATTAGGAATTAAATAAGAGAGTAAAATCGTAATCCGGAGATTCTGCAATCTGCCATCTATATATATAAAAGGGAAAATGTGTGTATGTATGTATGTATGTATGTATGTTTGTATGTGTGTTTGTGTGTCCGCTAAAAACTTTCGAGAAACACGACGAAAATTCACGGGATCATATTGAAGCCCCATCCTTTGCAAAATATCGAAGAATTGGCCAAAAACGTTAATTTTTTCACCCCTAAATCGACAATTTTGCGACAGGGGGGTCAACAAAAGCGGTTCTCTCGTGACGAAGACCTGTTCTACGCATGCGTCAGATGACGTCATGACCTGATTTACTTTAAATAGTTGAAGAACTACCTAAATTTTATGTACGTCGCGTTAACTCAGTTGGTTAGCGGGTTGGTTCATTATCTACACGTGTTAGGTTCGAATCGTGGTGTGAGATGTCTTTTTTTCGATTTTTTAAATTTAAATATTGAACCAGTGTTATTTAAGCCATTTTTCACGTAACGTTCGTTTTTCTTTTTTTTTATTTCTCTTATTCTAAGCGACCCCCAAAAACACCCGGGTACCTACCGATTTTTTCAATTTTAATATCGAAACAGGCTGATTTAAGACATTTTTCACGTGTTTTTTTTGTTTTTACGTTCGTTTTTCTGTTTTCTTTTTTGTTTTTTCGATTTTTACATTTAGCATCGTTCATTTGCCTTACGTTATATTTTTTTTAGGTTTTTTTTTCGATTTTTTATTACCCCCGCTTAAGTTTTAACGTTCGTTTTTATGTTTTATTTTTTTACTTCGCTTATAACAAACAAACCTGATCATTGACCTCATTTGCTGAATAGCTATTGCTTAGGTCGTTTGCGGGCACCTGTCAATTTGGTTCTTACTTAAATAAATTAAAACATCTTTCAGTAATTCATTCTGGCTGGCCGAACGGTTCATGCTTTTTTCGCATTTTATTTTCAAACTTCGCCTCAGGGCTTCGGGTTCGATCACCCCCCCCCGGTTTCTTTTTCATTTAAGAACACACACACACCTCCAAACACCCGGGCAGCGCTTGTACCCCCGCTAGTCTATATATATAAAAGCGAAAATGTGTGTTTGTATGTATGTATGTATGTATGTATGTATGTATGTATGTATGTATGTTTGTGTGTCCGCTAAAATCTTTCGACAGACGGAACAAAAATTCACAAACTTGGTATCATATTGGAGCCCCATTCTTCGCCCGATAAATATCGAAAAATTGGCCAAAAACATTAATTTTTACAGTGGGGGGGTCAACAAAAACAAAAACAGTCCTCTCATGACGAGATCGGTTCTACGCATGCGTCAGATGACGTCATGACCTGATTTACTTTAAATAGTTGAAGAACTACCTAAATTTTATGTACTTCGTGTTAGCTCAGTTGGTTAGAGTGTTGGTTCATTATCTAAACGTTTTGGGGTCGAATCGTGGTGTGAGATGTCTTTTTTTTTCGATTTTTTAAATTTAAATATTGAACCAGTGTTATTTAAGCCATTTTTCACGTAACGTTCGTTTTTCTGTTTTTTTTTTGTTTTTTTTTACTTCGCTTATTCTTAGGTTTTCATTAACACACCCGACCGACCACACAACCCAAAAAACACCCGGGTACCCACCGATTTTTTAAATTTTAATATCGAAACAGGCTTATTTAATTATTATTTTCACACGTTTTTTATGGGGGGGGTAGTTTTAACGTTCGTTTTTCTGTTTTCTTTTTTGTTTTTTCAATTTTTGCATTTAACATCGTTTGTTTGCCTTACGTTAGTTTCTTTTGTGGTTTTTTTTTCGAGGTTTTGATTACCCCCCTCCCCGGGTACCCCCGCTTAAGTTTTAACGTTCGTTTTTATGTTTTCTTTTTTTACTTCGCTTATTCTTACGTTTTTATTAAAAACCACACAGACCTACAAACACTCGGTCAACGCCGGGCCCCCCTCCTCGCTGGTTCATTATCTAAACGTTTTGGGTTCGAATCGTGGTGTGAGATGTCTTTTTTTTCGATTTTTTAAATTTAAATATTGAAGCAGGGTTATTTAAGCCATTTTTCACGTAACATAATTTTTCTGGTTTTTTTTTTTACTTCGGTTATTTTTAGGTTTTCATTAACACCCCCGACCGACCACACACACACAAAAACACCCGGGTACCCACCGATTTTTTAAATTTTAATATTGAAACAGGCTTATTTAAGCCATTTTTCACGTGTTTTTTTTTTTTTTTTTGGTTTAACGTTCGTTTTTGTTTTCTTTTTTGTTTTTGTTTTTTCGATTTTTACATTTAACATCGTTCGTTTGCCTTACGTTAGATTTTTGTGGGGGTTTTCGATGTTGTGATAACCCCCCTCCCCCACCGCCCGTATACCCACGCTTAAGTTTTAACGTTCGTTTTTCTGTTTTCTTTTTGTTTTTGTTTTTTCGATTTTTACATTTAACATTGTTCGTTTGCCTTACGTTAGTTCTTTTTGTGTGTTTTGATTACCCCCCCCGCTTTATTTTTCAGATAGGTTTTAACGTTCGTTTTTCTGTTTTCTTTTTTACTTCGCTTATTCTTAAGTTTTCATTAACAACCACACACACCTCTAAACACTCGGGCAACGCCGGGTAAACCCCCCCCCCGCAAGTGAATAATGTTTTCGAAAGAGCACAAATATGCGAAGCTGAAAATGGGCAACATTTAAAAACCTTAGTTTTATGAATAAATATAGTTTGAATGTTGTATTCTGTTAATGAATTATTTCCATTGTCTTAGTCAGATTGTGCTAAAATTATAGAAAGGTATCATCAAAAAAAAAGAATCTATTTAAGTTCAAAATCCTTCAGTGACTATTTGGATAGCCTGTATATATATATATATATATATATATATATATATATATATATATATATATATATATATATATATATATATATATATATTGTCTGTCATATTATTAATGAGATAACATTTTTTACCAGTTTCAAACCCTTACCGTATCAAGAGCTTCGGAAACGTTGCCAATGCTGAGCTGCGCGTACTGTGAAATTTTTGTAATGTTCCGCACAATGTAAACTTGCCATCGTAATTGCTGAATCCATGGTATTTGAGGTGTGTCAAATTATTAACAAGGCAGTTTGTTTCGTCAATAAAATGTGTCGTAAAAGTGGTTTGATTAGTTCTGAAAAGCGTACTGTTACAGAACAGCTGGCAAAAGGAAAACTACCATCGAAATATCGAAAATGATAGAAAGGTACCATCAAACTTTTACGCAAGAGGAGAGCTGACAAAGGTTAATTTAGAGTTGTTTCACGTCGTTCTTTACTCCAAATTAAACGTGAATTTGTTAAGAACCCTGTCCAGACAAGTCGAGAAGTCTTTTACCAAGTCGGATTGAAGAATGTCTCAAAAAGTACTCGATGTCACCTTCTGAAAGAAGTGGCACAGTCTGTTAAGCATGTGACAAAGCCTCCATTAAAGCAACATTACATGCAAAACCGATTGAAATGGGCAGGGGACAACATGAAAACGGATTTTTCTAAAGTTTTATTTACAGATGAAGTGTGTGTCACTCTTGATGGCCCAGATGGCTGGAGCAAATGATGGGTTACAGATGGACGACATCGTCATCAGCGTTTAAGGCGCCAACAAGGTGGTGGTGGGATAATGATTTGGGATGGCATTATCGGAAGTACTTTAGTTGGCACATGGAGAGTTCCAGAAGGCGTAAAAATGACGTCAAATGCTTACATAGCTTTTCTGAAGGAGCACTTTGAATCATGGCTGAAGAAGCAAAGGTTGACGTTCAGAAGAATCATTATTTTTATGTAGGATAATGCTCCCTCGCATGCAGCAAACAAAAGCAAAGTGTGTTTGCAACAACTGGGGTTCTCTGGGCTACGGAAGATGGAGTGGCTTGCGAATTCACCAGATTTTAACCCAATTGAGAACCTTTGGATTATCATGAAGCGACGTCTTTATGCAAGTAGACGCCAATTTAAGAGCAGAGATGAGTTGTGGGATGCTCTCCAAGAGGTATTGCGAGGAATAACTGTTGACGAAAACACAAATTTGACTAATTAAGTAGACCAACCTCTTTTACAAGTCATTCATAAAAATGATCGCATATCCTCTACTAATTATGTCAACGTAGAAATTGCTAATGTAGTTATTGTGTTCTAATCATTTTTTCCTAGTTCATTTAATGTTTGAAAATTATTTCAAAAACAAGTTATTATAATATAATATTGTGTTTTTTCTCAACCTCGTTAATAACTTGACACACTGAAATCAACAGATATTCCTATCTTCTGCCATAGTTTCGCTAATACTGCTTTAAATACTTTTATTGTCTGACTGGAGTAGCTGAATAGTATTGTAAGCACTTTCTCAAAGTTTCATGAATTTTCATTTACTCGTTTCTTAAATATTTTAAAAACTGTAAACTCGTTAATAATTTGATACGCAGTATATATATATATATGTATATATATATAATATTTATATATATATATATATATATATATATATATAATGTTAATCATTTTACTAAGAACTTTGCTACAGATTACCATGTTTGCCATCAGGACTACCTACCTCAACAAGTTTCTGTCTGTCGCTCTAAATACATTAAGTGACATTAGTATATAGGTTGGGAATGCTGCCAAACTTAGAAAATAACCTTGATGCCAGCAAGCAACTAGTTATGATAAAACCCACTATCATGTTGGTTAAGATAGCACAACCAGAATTGGTTCATACCATTATGAAGCTATTCAATCTTTGCTAAAAGAGGAAATGTTTTTCATCATCTCGAAAACTTCGTCAATATTTAAAAATACTAGAGAACGCTCTTCTACATCTCAGTAAAGATAAATCAATCGCATGTATTTCACGTGTAAATGTTTGAATCTGTTATGAATTCAACAATTTCTAAAACGTTGACAAAAATATGTTCATTCTGATTCATTGATCGAAATGAGAACCATCAGAATCAACGCACTTTTACTAGCGCAAAACAAGTGTGTTTATGCTAGTAACGTAAAATATTGCGTTCTGGTGGCGATGAAGATGTTGAAGGAATTTTTGATATCACTTAGATTTTTTAAAGTATTTCTCACGCAGACATTTGCCGAGGTGCCTGAAAAAATGTTAGTCGGTAGGTGAGACGTCTGGAGAGTATCTCCAATGAGACAGACTTTTGTAGCCCAATTCTTTCAGATTTTGCAATGTCAGTTTAACAACGTGCTGCCGAGTATTGTTGTGGAGGAGACTTGGGTCATTTATCTTTTATCTAATGTTGGTTGTTGTTGCCGAAGTTTTTGATGTATTTCATCAATTTGTGGGCAATACTTCTCCGCCATTATAGCTTCGCCTGCATTCAAAAAATTGTAATGGATTAGACTTGCTGCAGACCACCAAACAGTCAGCATGACCATCTTTTTGTGAAACTCTGGCTTTGAGAAGTTTCGTAGACCTTTGTGTGCGTCTAACTAAGTTGAGCGTTGCCGAATATCGTAAAGAACCCACCTTTTATCGCAAGTCACAACCCGATCGAGAAACAGGCGCAGTGTTGCGTAAAAGAAAGAAAGTTGTCAGTTTAAATTTGTGTTGTTTCTTGTTCAATTCGTGAAACACCTTTATCAAGTTTTTTTGTTTTTCCGATAGTCCACAGGTGGTTGAAAATCGTCTTATATGTTACGTCTAATTCTAAAAGCAAATTCTCAAATGGTTGCGCGTAGATTGACTCCGGCTAAGGCATTTAATTAATCGTTGTAAGCATTTGATGTTCGGCAGTTACGCTAATCATCTTCATGACTCTCGTCGCCGCCACAAATATTCTTAAACCACTCTTGTGCTGTGTATTTAATAGTGCTTCCTGGAAAAAAAACGCTTCGTTGATATCGCGAGCAATTTCAACAGCTTTCTGTTTAGCTTGAATTAAAAAAAGAAAATTTTGAGAATTTTCTTTTGTCCATCTTGTATTCAAAGTTCTGAAAAGAATACATAATTGTTTTAAAACGATTGACATTTCAACGATTACATACATAAAAAACGTCCTTTAAAACACTTATTTGAGAATTCATCATTTCATATCAAAAGTAGAAATTCCGCAAGCCCTTTCTTCTCAACCTAATTATACTGTCTCTAGGATGCGTTTGTTTATAAACATACGATCCTTAAACAGTTAGCATTAAACTCGTACTAGCAATCTAGAGACCGGAAATCCGATAAACAGGTTATTGAAGAGACAGGAAATCCGATAAGCAGGTTATTGAAGGTAGATACGGTAAAAAAACTGAAAGAGACAAAAAAAAAACATTGTTCAGAATACAAAGAGAAAAAATCCTGAACGAAGTTATAAAAGAACTGAATGAGGGAGTCATATGTAAGGAAATTAACGATAGTTAGAAATAAGGCCGAACACGTGGATAAAGAAAATAAACAAAGTTCGTAGTTAAAATGAAATAAAAACTATGAAATAATGGTCCTGGATATGACCTAAAACTATATCCGATGGTGAGGCCCCACCTTGCGGGCCTTGGGGAGTGTGGAGCAATCACTTTAATTGCCATTGCTCCCAGGTTCACTCTGACCCGGAGTGGTAGTACCTGTTAGGGTCCCAACTATGGGTTAAATAGAATCTGACTTTAAAAAAAATATATATACTCCATTAAAAATCGTTCCTCAAAATAACTAGATTCGGCATTAAATAACCTGAAAAAGGTTGATATGCCGTAAAACAAAAACAACCAGCCAACCAAAATGAAATAATATAAAAAATAACATTAAGGTATTAAAAAGTGTCTTTAAGAAGAGGATAATACAATGTCTCTTACCGGAGATGGCTTAAAACGACGAAGGATAATGAGAGATGAAAAACCAAGCCATGCGACTAGAAAGAAGCTGAGTTATGGGCAAAACACCGGTCCATCTGCCGGTGTCGAGTTAAGGGAAACTATGAGAAAAATGTCAGGCCAAGGGAGATAACTGTTTAAGGGACAAAACTGAGAGACATAATACTAATATTTGTCGTGAGCACGAATTCGACCTGTTAAATAAGCTTTTTTACGTCATCCGATGTCAATCTGTTCGTCAATATCTGCGACTTCATTTCAAATAGCAGGTTTTTTGAGGCATGAATATTTTCCAGATTCTTTAGTATTTTATTTTGAAAGTAATGTAGACATCTTAGTGACATTATTAGTGGAATTGATATTTGAGCTCAGGAAAAATTGATTGCAAATTTGGAATAATATATTTCCAACATTACATTTCGAGAAAACCATAAGATTTTTTACAACAGTGTAAATATATTATGTGCTGACCTGATATCTGTGGTGAATACTTTGCTGGAAAATTCTTCAAATTAAGCACGGAACCCGACTGTAAATCGTGTTTCAGAATAAAAAATATCGCGTTGAAACATATGTAAATAATATATAAAGGTCCCTGTATAATATTATTTTGTTTGTGTTGGGGCATTAAAAGCTGGCTTCCCCGTTCATTTGCACATAAATAATGTATACTCAAGCATATTGCAGTGACATTAGCGTAAAATAAATATTCCATATATATATATATATATATATATATATATATATATATATAGAGAGAGAGAGAGAGAGAGAGAGATATTCCATATATATATTTATATATATATATATATTACGCGTGTGTATGTATTTGTGTGTATCCATGTGATTGTGCATGCATGTATCTATATATATATATATAATATGTACGTATGTAAATATACGTGTAAGTGTGTGTAAGTGTGTGTGTGATATATCAGTGGTCGAGGGTGTAAACTTGGATCTAAGTGCAAATCATAAAACAGCTGTAAAATGCACAACGAGAAATAAAGCTAAAATATTTACCTTCTGATTCGGAGAGACAACATTATGTACGTTATTTTATTTGTATGTTTTATGCTGTCACCATAAATATTTTTGCTTTCCATTTTTTTTTTTGCATGAACCATTCATCCATATGTCAATATTATACGATAGTGTTAAAGTTCATTTTGCTTACACACGTCGCATTATATATTCTTTGTATGCATATATGTCCGTATATTATTATAATTATTGAAATTTATAAACTCAGTGCGGTATGCTTTCGCATGCATTATTTATGTGATAATGATATATGATGGTTGGCAATGTGTGTCTTCTAAGCGCATGTGTCAAGAACAAGCAGAGATCTTGGGTAGTGTAGGCAATTATTCTCCCGTTCAGCAAGACTTATCCGCTGAATGAATCGTACGTCTCACGAGGATAGAAGCATTGGCCATATTCGTAACAATAGAGCGTTATAAATGCATGCCAACACACCAATTAAGAGCAAACCTCGGGGGTCTCTCCGGCGTTTTCATTCTCATAGATAAATTGCTTGATCTCTCTCACTTGAATCCCTGGAGAAGTGATGTTAAACTATTGAGCTTGTAAATGTAAAAGCAAATATCGTGAATATATTGAATTGTAATGTAATACACACACGCGAGCGTTCACACGCGCCCGCACACACACACACACACACACACACACACACACAAACACACACACACACACACACATATATATATATATATATATATATATATATATATATATATATATTAGGATTGGGTGGGACGATTAATCGGAATCGGAATCGGAATCGGGAATCGAAAAAATCGGAACTTTTTGGGGTATCGTAATCGGAAAAATTATAACCTAATTTTCGATTCCACACCGATTCTTTTCATTTATTTGACAAAAAAAAATAAAGCATACAGTAATTTTTTTATTATTATTAAAAGTTGTTCATTTACAACATAAGACCCGCGGAATGGGTTTTATAAATCTCATTTACAGATTCACATTGATTCGCAGTATTTAATTCCTTTCATTTATTGGTCATTTATCGAGAGATAACATGCCTATTCTTTTTTCAAAATTTTTAGCATCTGTTCGCTAACTGACTATACACCCCCACCCGAGGGAGTTCACTTGATTATTTGAAGGTTTTAAATCCTCTAGATTTTTTTTTAATTTCATTGGCGCCAACTGTACATTGTTGGCGTCTCTCGTCGGCTTCTTCTAGAATAAATAAAGTTTATGTCACTTTGGGCGCCAGTAAAAATATAGATGAAAATCTCCGTTGAGTTCATCAAAATCTGAATATTTTTTTTAATTATAAAGGAAATTGAATTTAGGAAAACTCGTCCCCGGAAAACTCGTCTCCGGAAAACTCGTACCCGGAAAACTCGATCCCGGAAAACTCGTCTCCGGAAAACTCGTACCCTGAAAACTTAACCCCGGAAAACTCGTCTCCGGAAAACTCGTTCCCGGAAAACTCGACCCCGGAAAAGTCGTCTCCGGAAAACTCGTACCCGGAAAACTCGACCCCGGAAAACTCGACCCCGGAAAACTCGACCCCGGAAAACTCGTCCCCTTTTGCTAGGTAGGAAAACTGGTCCCTTATTGAAGAAATATCGATTGAAAACACATTTTATGACCGTTCTTGAAGAAGATACTGTCTTTAAAAGAGACTACACATCCCATAATAGTTTTTAAAAATATTTTTACTTGTTTACTGTTGTTTAAAAAAAATAATTTTTTTTAAGTTTTAGTTTTCTACCTAGTTTTGAAAGTTTTTGGTCTTTCACCTTATTTTAAAGAGTTTATTTAGTTAAAAAAAAAAGAAAGTAATGTCGAGTGTTACTTACGAACAAAAAATGTCCAACATAAGAGGATCACGTCACGTCTTAGGAGGATAATTGCTCAAAAATTGAAAATTAAAGAAAATATTAAGGTAGATATAGTTTTAAAACGATCCCCCCCCAAAAAAGAAAATAAATTTGTATATTTATAGCTAATAATGCACATCCCATAATATTTTAAAAACTATTTTTACATGTTTATTGTTTTAAAAAAATTAATTTGATTTTTCTCAGTTTTCGTTTTCTACATAGCTTTGTAAGTTTTTGGTGTTTAAACTTATTTTAAAGAGTTTATTTGATTAAAAAGAAATAACAGGTAATGTCAGACTCGACATTACTTAGTAAATAATTTTTAACAAAATAGGTCCGAAAATTAAAGAAAATACTGAGGTAGATATAGTTTTAAAACGAGCCTCCCCCATCTCCAAAAGAAAATAAATTTGTATATTTTTAAGTACTGCACAAGTGCCCCCGAAATTACTTTTAAACGATACCCTCCCGATGTTAAGAATGGCTTTCGAAATAATTATGTTATTAACTCAGCGCGGTACCAAAATTACATAAGACCGTGTTTTCTTTCTTTTTTTTTGTAATAACACAAGAATTATTTAAACTGAATTAATTTTTTCTAAATAAAATAATTGCTTTCTTTGATAATACGTGTTTTCTTTCTTTATTTTTGTTTCGTAATGACACAAAAAGTGTTAAAACTAGAGTATTTTTTTAATAAATATTTGGTTTCGTTTTTCGTATCTTGACTACGTGATCAAGTTTATTTTCTTAAAACAAGAGTTAAAAATAATTTTTAAAAATATTATGGGGGTGCATTGTCTCTTTTAAAAACAATATCTTTTTCAAGAACGGTCCTAAAATGTGTTTTCAATCGATATTTATTCAATAAGGGTCCAGTTTTCCTACCCAGCAAAAAGGAGAGAGTTTTTCGGGTACGAGTTTTTCGGGTACGAGAGTTCCGGGTACGGGTTTTCCGGGTACGAGTTTTCTGGGCACCCTCTATTATATCAAAGAAACCACTGTTGATCTTATATGGCTGGCTTTCCGCTGGTGCTTTGATAATGCTTTGCTAGGGTTATGAAGTGACGAACAGTCAAACGCATGGAGCAATAAAATTTTATAGTCCTTATCTTTACTTCTCTAAAGATTTTTTATACTGGCTTGCTAAAAGAATCGGTCAACATAACAAAAAGCATTTTCAGTTTTACCTTGGCCAGGATCAACCCCTATTTAAAAAAGCCTAAACTTTACTCTTCCTGTGCAAATGTCTACTAAAAATATTAATTTAATTTTAAATGTCTACTAAAAATATTTATTTCATTTTAATGTTCAAAAGAATTTATGAAAACTCGTCCCCGGAAAACTCGTCAATTTTTGCTAGGTAGGGAAAACTCGTCCATTACTGAATAATATCGATCGAAAACACATTTTATGACGGTTATTGAAGGAGATATTGTTTTTAAAAGAGAATGTACATCCCATAATATTTTTTAAAATATTTTTACTTGTTTACTGTTGTTTAAAAAAAATAAAACTGATTTTTTTAAGTGTTTGTTTTCTACCTAGCTTTGTAAGTTTTTAGTGGTTCAATTTATTTTAAAGAGTTTATTTAGTTAAAAAAAAAAAAGAAATATCAGTTGTTGCTTTTGAACAAAAAAATGTCCGACATGGGAGGATCATGTCTTAGGAGTCTTGATAATCGCTCAAAAAGAGAGAATTAAAGAGAATACTCTGGTAGATATAGAATTAAAACACCCCCCTCCTCAAAAAGAAAATAAATTTATATATTTTTTAAGTAATGTCCAAGATCACTGCTCGGAAAAAAAACAAGCTACCGGAAGCTGATACGGTTGATTATGTAACGAAACCGGACGGAAGACACGAAAAAGAAACCATATATTTATTTTTTTTAAAATTACTTTAGTTTTTAACACTGCTTGTGGTATTACGAAACAAACAAACAAAAAAGAAAACACTTCTTGTATTATCAAATAATAAAACAAATATTTTATTTTTTTAAATTTAGTTTTAACACTTTTTTTTGTTCACGAAACAACAATATGCAGTTCTGCAGTATGCGTACGGCGGCGATCTTTTCTTTATGCATTTTACTAAACTGACGCTAGGTGGCACTTTTCGGTCAAAAAACATTTAAATATTAATTTTTGTTGACCCTTCAAAGTTTCTTTAATTGAAAAACATGTTTCATTGAAATCATTTTTTGTCCGAAAGAAAAGCTATTTTCCTTTTTAAAAATCCAATGTTGCTTTCATTACAAAATTGTTTTAGTAAACTTATATTTTTTTACGTAGACTTTTAAATAAAGATTTTTACAATTATAGATTGATGCATTTTAATACAATAAATATTTTGGTTTTCAAATATTTTTCTGTTTGTTACTTATTTGCCGCGTTATTCGACCAAGAGGAAATTGGAGTTATCGCCCCCTAACAATAACCGCCATCTGCATACTGCAGAAGTGCCCCCAAATAACTTTTAAACAAACAAACAAACAAACAAAAAAGTCTTATATTATCAAATAATACATAAGTACCGAAAACACTTCTTGGATTGTTGGAACCATGCTATTTTATAATAGTTTTTTAAGGTTAAATTCAAGTTTCATAGTATCTGGGACGCACAGAATAGTGACAAAATGCCACCCCCTTCCCATATTTAGAATAGCTATCGAAATAATAACGTTATTATTTCAGCGCGGTAATAAAATTACATAAGTACCGTGTTTTCTTTTTTTGTTTCGTAATAAGAATTAATTCTTCTGAATAAATATTTGCTTTCTTTGATAATACATAAGTGTTTTCTTTCTGTTTGTGTTCTATAATAAAGCAAAACGTGTTAAAACTAAAAGATATTTTAAAATAAATATTTGGTTCATAATTTTTAAAAATATTGTGGGGGTTCGTAGTCACCTTTAAACACAATATCTTCTTCAAAACGGTCATAAAATGTGTTTTTAATCGATATTTATTCAATACTGGACCAGTTTTCCTACCTAGCAAAAATGAACGAATTTTCTGGGTACGACTTTTTCGGGCACCGTTAAAAATGGTATTCTAAATAGTAACATCATTATTTAGAAATTCGTTCGTAACAATGGGAGAGGGCGTTGTTAATATTTTGTTCTTACATCGTTTTCTCATTTTGCCTATCAATCTTCGACTATTTTCAACTGTTTATGAAAACTTTCAAGTAGCATGTTGTACACCAACAACGAACTGAAACAATCTGGCTTTGTTTTAAATCGAAAGAAATCTTTTCTTGTCTTACAATTTTTAATCGATTACAAGGAAAACATTTGAAAAAATATACAGGGAAATTTACCGGGGGTTTATGTAATACTTTGAAAAATTACAAAAAACACAACAAATCTCTAACTAAATATTTATAAAATATAAAAGAATCGGAATCGGGAATCGAATCGGAATCGGAAATGTTTAAGAGAATCGGTAATTGAATTGGAATCGGGAATTTTTTTGGAATCGTCCCATCACTAATACATATATATATATATATATATATATATATATATATATATATATAAAATGTTAAATATTGAATATATTGAATTTTAATGTAATATAATATATATATAAATATATATATATATATATATATATATATGGATTATTGAATATTGCATATATTAAATTGTAATGCAATATATGTATCGCATATATTACCAATTCAGTATTAAGTATTGATATATTGAATTGTAATATAAAACCAGATATCATGAATATATTTAATTGTAATGCAATATATATATTGAATATATTTAATATTGAATATATTAAATTGTAATGTTACATATATTGGATGTATAAATACTAAAGATTGGATATTGAATATATTGAATTTTAATGTAATATATATAAATATTGAATATTAAATATTGGATATATGTAATTGTAATGCAAAACCAGATATCGTCAATCAAACGAAAAACAAGTTTTTTTTTTCCAAAACAACACTGTTGACTCCAAGTTGACACTCAAAACGCTGATAAAAAGAGCAAATGCTGACCCAAAAGCTGACCCAAGGCCGCAGTCACATCTTCCAGCAGTTTACGGTAAGCAGCCGGAATAGCCCCACGCAAACTTTGCCAAACGATGAAATCGCAACGCTGAAAAATTAAACACGAGAAGAAAATGCAATAGGACAACACACTATTCCGCTTGACAACAAACGCTAACTCGAACGTTGTTTTCGTGGCGTTTCCCGTCTTCTGTTCTGTTCTATCGTCGTTTCTCACATTACTTACTGCCGAAGGTTGAGCGCACGGTTCACGAGCATAAAAAAATAAAATAAAACACAAAATCATATACCTTTTGTAAATACTGGAATCTGCATGTCACTATCACGGTAAACAACCCTCTTAACGCTGATATCCATATCTTAGTTTTTCTCTCGAGTTCATGTTAGTCACTAGGTTGATCAATTCATTTCATTATCTGGACCTCCTTAAGATATCTCGATATGGTCCAGGCAGCAAACTATCGAACGTGTCAAACTTACAACTCCTCAGTTCTAACTGTCGTCACCCGCCGCAAACCCAAGAGTGTCCGCAAATGTCGTAAAATTCATAGCTGCCTGTAAAATGATCTCTACTTTTATATAAAACGAACGTTGTCTGCATGTGTCTATGTGTTGGGGTGAGGTCGTTCCTATCGACTCTAAACGGTCTGGCCGATTTTATTATATTAAACACGAAAGTACTTTATGTGCTTGGCAGTATTCTTAGAGATAGGTTTTGTACGGTAATGTCATCGAAAAGTACCGATAATCGATAATCGACAACATTCGATGAATTGAAAATAAATTATTTTGAATAAAGTTAACGCCTAATAGAGTCTAACATCACTAATGAATTTGAGAAGTTTTATTACAACACAAGTAGAAAGGCTCGACATATAAAATTAACAGTGGGTTCTTTGATATGACAATGATGCGTCCGAAATGGATGTTTCTGTTTAGAGCACAATTGAACCATGGTACTTTATATTTGCATTTTAAACTTGAATTCAAGCCATTATATAAAATCAACAGTAAGTTCTTAACAGTGTTACATAGACTAGAATATAGGAGTATGAAAGTGAAAGCTTGGCGATTTTAGCGATTTCGATTAGAATAAAACGTAGCAGAATGAAACATTTGTTTATCCTCATTCATCCCCGGGCAACGTTGGATCTTCCTACCAGCTATATATATATATATATATATATATATATATATATATATATATATATATATATATATATATATATTCTAAAAAAAATAAATCGTAAGGAAAACGTAAGGATAAGAGCGACGTTTTTTTTATGATTGGTTTCCCTAGCAACCACGTCGTCTCAGCGATTAGTGTTGCTACTAATTCACTGCTGTCGCGAATAGAAAAGTACCAAGTGAAACAGACAAAATGAAAGAATGAAAGGGCGATAATTGGGGGATTTTATTTAAGAAGACGTGTGGCGTACATTGTTATTACATATGTGTATGTTACGTTTATGTGGACAAAGAAATAAGACTGATATTAAACAAAGAACAAGTGAATTTATTGAATGCCTGGAAAATCATTGATTACAATAGAAAAATGCGAGCATGAATAGCAATACCGTTAAGCTTAAACATAGAAAATAAAGGACCACTTTTTAAAACTGGAAAAGAAAAGAGCAAGATATTCCAGTAAAAATATAGTAAATTTATAACTTAAAATATTGCAGCATTAAGATTTTTTTAATTAAATTTAATATTATATAATCAATTTTTAATGCTGCAATATTTTAAGTTATAAATTGATTATATTTTTTACAATAATATCCTGTCCTTTTTTATCTCCAGTTTTAACAACTAGTCCTTTACTTTTCCATGTTTAAACTTAACCGTATTACTTTTTATGCTTGCATTTTTCTATGGTAATATATTTGTAATATATGTATATATCTATTATATATATAAATCCGTAATCCTGTCTGTTTGTTTGTTTGTTTGTTCACAATTTGATTAATACATAAAAAACTTCCTGCTGAAAACGGTTATCTATATAAATTTTATTTACTATTAGATGTTCTATATAAATAAATAGCATCACGATCAATATATATATACACTATATTGAAGGCAATGTACATAATAGAACTAATCTAATTTGCATATTATATTTAAAGAAAGTCCTTTGAAATAATTCGCTCAATTAAAATTACTGATTATAGTAATGTAATTGGTGTAATTGTTCTATTTAACAGTATTATTTAAAGTTAATTTATTTAAATTATTTTAATTCAAGTTATTTTGTACTATTTGCTAAACTGGCACATTTTAAGTAATTTTCACTGATATTTCACTTCCGTTTATGAACAGATATAGTTTTTAACTAAATCGAGAGATATGGTGATAAAATGATATGTTTTAATTATTTATTTTTCTATAAATGTAAAAGTTACGAATATTGATAAAAAAAATAAATAATTAGGCTAATGATGATTATATTTTTCGACGAAATATTTTAAATCGTTAGCCCTCTATTAAAGTCTCGGCTATAAATGTCGATTCATTGTAAGGTGTGAGCACGTTTACCAAAAGGTTAAAATTTATTTCCTACGGACGATTTTAAAATCATTTTTCAACTATTCACTTTACTGTCTGAATTTTATCATCGTTTCCATAATACTTTGAAAAAGAAACAAGGTAAAGTAATGCTTTGTATTTAAGATATATTCCTACGCGTTTTTTTTTCACTTTTTTTTCTTCGATTTTCTTTTGAGAAAGATCTTATGTTTTCCTGTCTGGGTAATTGATTTAGTTGAAAATATATATTTGTGTGGGTGAGTTTCGACGTAATTATGGTTTTTTTTCGGGGGGAGGGGGGTGTCGCTTTACGTCTCAGCGTCACTCAAAGAAAAATAATTGCAGAAGTACAAAAATGCGGGGGGTTTTATCTGTTTAGTACTTCTGCAGTTTACGAACCGTGCTATTTTTAGATATGATTTACAAGTGTAATTCAATTTTTGCCATATCTTTTGTTTATTAATTTTTTATGTGAAAGTCCTTCCTTTATTAAAAATGGGGTACTTTTTATATACGCAACCAAGCATAGTTTATCCGCAAAAATCCTAATTTACATTTTTGGGAGCAACACAAACTGAAAACGGACCTGTGCAGTTTTTTTTTCTACGTAATGTAGAACTTTCGTTTACATTTTTACCAGTGGTACAAGAAATGTCGTTTACCCAGAAGTTTTGGTTTCGAACCATGTAATTACATAAATATTAAAAGAATGCCAATTAGTATTGTGTAATACAAATATATCCGTAGCAAAGTTCGGGTAAATCGGCTAGTATATATATATATATATATATATATATATATATATATATATATATATATATATATACATGTGTGTGCGTGTATATATATATATATATATATATATATATATATATATAGAAAGAGAGAGAGAGAGAGAGAGAGAGAATATCAATGAATTCTGTTCGTTTAACTATTTTTCATGTTCATAAATTACTCATAAAATTTTAAGATCTATAGCTTTGCTTATAGAATGCATTCCAGATGTTTTGATGATTAATTGCTTGAAATCAGCTGCTTTTCCCCCCTTTATGAAGCCTGAAAAAAATAAACAAATGTAACGTTTACTATTCAGGCGTGATTTAGACGAAGTAAGTAAACTGATCTGTTTTAGTAATTAATCCTTTTATATCGTCCGTAAACAAAAAAAAAACGCGATCTAAGTCTGCTCTACGAATGTCTGTACCAACTTCATGCCAGACGCTTTCTGGCGTGTTCGTTGTTTATTTGTCCATAAGACATGTCAACCGTGTTGGGGAAAAAGAATATATAATAATATATAAGAAACTGATCTTGTCTGTTTGTCCGAAAATCGGTCTCTACCAAACCCTTCTGTTAAATTTTGGTTTACAGAGTTGAAACTTTGTATATGGGAAATTTGGATCCGTTGAGCAAATTTGATTTTGTTTTAGCCGGTAAAATAGATGTTAAAGGCGGTCAAACTTGAAGAAAATTGGAACTTTACAGTTCAAATTAGAGAAAATAAGTAAGGTTCATTGATTTCATTCACGGAAATAATGTTGCATAGGTGGGATCATATTAAAGAGATAGGATGGAGACGTTCGTATTGATGAGGGGAAGACGAGAGAGAGAGAGAGAGAAAGAGAGAAGAGTGAGACATTTATACCGTTCTCTGATGTTTCTTCTCAACACATATAGTGAGGAGAGGGTGATTAGTTCTTATAACACATTAGGGGAGGATAATCATTACTTATGATAGAGAGGGGGCAGATTACTTTAGATAGGTTATACTAAATTCGTTAATAACGATGATTTCACATTACCTTCAATTGTTGAATGACGATACGAAGACAATACTTACAAAAGTATGAGATGTCTTTCATTCCATTTGACCGGTCAAATGATAATGACATCCAGAAATTCAAAGTCGTTTCTACATGTTAAATGTTCTAACCCAACGGTTCTAAAGGGGGACCCTCCTCATGTCAGCTCTGTCTTCGTCCGACTCGACTCTGGAATCTCTCTGTCTGACTTCCCGACTGCCCTCTTCTTCGACTGAAGTAGCTCCTATATTGAGAATTCATTTCTGCCATGACGTCATACGTTTGTCTGTAAACGTGATCGGCCCACGTGGCCTAACATGCGTGGTTCGGCACATGTTTCCAAACCATTTCTGCAGACAAAGAATTCTCACTAACCTATTTTCGACCTAACTTATTTTTCAACATGTTTTTAAATTGCTATTGTTCGTTCTTCTCTAGCTGACCTTATTTAAATTTAGTTTTCATAAAAAGAATTGAACAATCAAAATTCCTTTTACAACAAACATATAAACTATTTTATGTGAAACTAAACAATGCAAAATTCCATTTCTGAACCTTGCTTACAAAGTTAAAATCTCGGTCTATCCTAATCTCATTTTTACTTATCTAATGTTTTTCTTACTTGCGAGAAAATATAGATCATAATTATTATCATTATCATACTCCTCACTAGACGGAAACTAGGCTAAATACTGGTGGCAATTATATTTTGGCATCTTAAACCATTATATCATTTAAAGTGCTTCTATTCATATATAATACGTGAATTAATTTAAGTGAGATGTCTTCAATAAATCATTTTTGACGATTGTATTGTTGCATTCAATCAAAGAGTTGATTTGCCGTAAATATAATTTTTGTTGTAATTTTGTTTTCACCTACATTTAGATTCTAAACATTTTTTCGTATCAGGTATAAATGAAATACAGTGTGGTCACTAGAAAAGCGGGAAATTTTACGGTTAGCTTAGATCATGAATAAAATGCTTGATTGCTATTTTTGATTGGTTCTTTTGTTGTCGAATGGGTGTGCAATCTGCATATTGATTTCATTACATCTTGCTTATTTATTTCTTCGATTTAGATTTTGATACCCACATCATGGACGGGAGCAGCAGGAAACAGCTTTCAGATTTTCAAAGGCAGGTGATAATTCTTTTCAAAAGTGAAAATCCGACTTGGGGACGGACAAAATGTCTAGCAAGTTACCGATTTTTTTCAACAATTACAAAGCATCAGTTTGATAATGTTGTTTCAACTTTGAAACGAGAAGGTCCCGAAGCAGCTGGTACTCGCCAAAAAGGAACGTGACCAAAGAAACGAATTTCGGACGAAGCACGTGCCACGGTGAAGGATTTGGCTGTTTCACCTGTCCGACGCGGTGCAATAGAGAGACATCATTTCAGTCAACGAGAAATCGCTCGATTTCTCAATATATTGAAAACATCAGTGTTTGAAATTCTCAAAGTAAGTGAACTGAAACGCTATCACAGAATAAAATGTAACCTCCTCAATGAGCGACAGGAGGAAATGCGCGAAACCAAGTCGCTTGCTCTGATTGCTCGTTTTGAACCAGAGTTTGCTTGGAGAAGAGTATGGTTTTCGGACGAAGCAAGATTCTCTTTGCGATTCCCTTTGAACAGAAAAAATGATCGCATTTAGCGAGAAGTGCATCTGTTCTTTGTTATGCTGTCATTTCATGGTGTGGCAAAACGAAGCTTCGATTTCTTGAAGGATATTATCAGAGTCCTGAAGGCAGGAAGAAAAAAAACAGTAAACCAGCAAGTTATTGTGAGGAAAAGTATCCACAGATGTTTAGCGATATACGAAATCTAATGGACAACCAAACATGGACTTGGTAGCAGGATGGTGCCAAGGCTGACAAAGAAGAGCTTCAATTCAGTTTCTTCGGCAATCTACTTCTGATTTCATTGCACCGGAAGATTGGCCCTCAAAAAATCCAGACTTAAATGTCATGGATTACTGTGCTTGGAGCTTGTTATTAACAGAGACGCAGAATTGTCGACGTGACATACACTCTATTGATGACTTGAAAACGTGCTTGATAACAGTTCGGAATGATATGCAGCAAGCTACCCTTCAAAACGCCACACAAGCTTGGATTTCTATGTTAAGACGCTGCAGTGAAGTGTACGGGTGACATTTTGAGTATCTATGAGTATAATATAACATTTGTCTTGGAAAAACTTTGTAAACATTATGTTTTGTAAAAATAAATTACTGTTTGACAAATTTCCTGCTTTTCTAGTGACCGCCCTGTATTAATTAATATAATTGCAGTTTTATATTTTGGAGTTGAGTGTTTGTATTACTTAAACGGTAAAGGGTTGATAATCCCTTGCCAAACGTTATTAGAGTTACCATCCCTTTGTCAGCCAAATGTTTTCACACATACGAAACCACGAGAAAAAACAAAAAACAACTCCAAGAATACGAAACTATCTACAGAGCCAGTAACTTTTCTCTTTCCTTTTCCGGGATGGCGACCAAAATGCCTGACGAAGGTCAAAAGTTACACCAGCCGAAACATTGCATAAATAACACTTAAGATTAAAACAATAGTCCGAAACAAGTAATACAGAAAATATAATTGCATTTCGTATATTTATTATTTCTTGTTCTTATTTGTTATTCTTTAGTTTTTTCATTACTTCTTTCCTTCCTCTGATGGATTTAATCCCCCATTACGCTATTTTCTCATTATATTTTCCTCCCCAATGTCTTTTTCTACATTTCACACTTTTGAATATCCTGTTTATGTTACGTTTTTTCCTTTTTATTTCATTTCATCCTACATTTTCTCTTTCAGTTCTTATATAATTTCTACATGTTTTTTTTTGTGTTTTTTTTTAAATTTCTGTTTGTCTTTTACAACCTTTCTTTCTTTCTTTCTTTCTTAATTCCTCTCCTTTTTTCATTTCTTTCCCACCTTCATTCTTCCAATCTATACACCTGTAACAAAGCCGTTAGCGCTGGTAGTAGCAGCAGCAACCGCATGACACATATGCAAATGTCAAAGAAATTGAGGTCGCAGTAGAGGAAGAGTATGAAAAGAAAGAGAGATAAAAAGACAAAATGTGGCGATGACAAAGAAAACGAAAGACGTTTGGGTGAGATGGTCTTGTGGCGCCGTAGTGGCCACGAGAGACTTTTAAGCCGTGTCGAGCCGGAGAGGCTTTGTAAACTACATTGCAGACGATATAAAACTGATAGGCTTTTAAAATAAAAGGCAATGCGTTATTTTGGCAGAATTATGAATAAATTATTTTCATTTCAACTGAAAAAGCTGATTCGAATTTCTTTCCTTTACCTTTCCTCAGTTTTTTAGGCGACTCTTCATGGAACGTGTGCGTCTGCGTTAGCATGTTACGATAAGGTTACAAAATAAAGCGTGCGCGGCGGACCAAAATTATATTTAAAACACATCTGTGATAAACCAACAAAAAATACTAATGTTACGATAAGTTTTCCATCACGACAGAAATTGTGTTTTTTTTTTGTTTTTTTTAAATCTTAGCATTATGGATCAACGTAATCTTTATTTCAAACCAAAGCCTTAAAATTAAACGAAAATATCATTATAAACAATTATGAAAAGAAGTATTCTCAGGTCATTTCCGTCGTTCATAAATATCTCCTATTCCCTCCATTGAATCCTTCTTTTTGTTTTAGTATCCCTCTATCATTTTACTTCTTTTTACTTGGGAGTCACCACTTATCAACGCCCCAAAGCCACTTGAAGATAAGGGTTAATAAAAGTAAGATGCAGTAATCATTAATAGCGAAAATAAGGTGTAAATTGATTATTTATGGGAAGGCATAACAAGAACTTCTTTATATTGAATTTGAAGGCTACCATGTCGTATTTAACCGGTAAGCAGGACACAAAAACAGTGTTCCTGAGAAAGAAGCTTTGTTCATGGAATTTTCATTTAGATTAAGGCACAGCTAGAGAGTGGAGAAAATCATATATATTGGTTGTAACTAGACAAGTGTTTTTTAATGTTTGGCAAGGGGAACCATGGATTGAAGTTCAGTCGAGCACTTGACATTAACATAGCCATAGAGCAAAGACCGGCTCGCAACGTCTTCTGTGGGAAAGAGGTTACACAAAAGGGAAAAGGGCACTATGTACTAAGTTTCAAAGCCGGGTTTAAACTCTTTCATTGCAGGATAAGCAGGCCGAGCAGCTTCTGCTCAGATGTATTAATAACAGTACTCCGTTTTAGGACTATCTGGCTCTTATACAGATAGAGGATATCATCAGCAGTGAGACAATACTGGAGCTGTAGAGTGATTCAACCATTTTTCCAGCGATCTTGGCAACAGATTTGATGTATGGGTTCCATTTCAGATCAGAAGTGAAGGTCAGTTTCAGAATCTTGTCAAGACATGGAGCTTTTCCAAGACTAAATCCATTCATTTCAATTAAGGCGTTATGGGGGTCAGAGCGATCGTGATGAAAAGAGAAAAAACTTAGTTTTCGATGCATTAAAATTAACTAAACAAGATCAGAAGAAAGAGTATCAGAAAGATCGCTCTCATTGATGGCCTTTGAAGTGTGGCCATAGATTGTGGTGTCGTCTACATAAATGTCTACGAATGATCTAAGAATCAAATTTGGGAGATCACTGCTGAAGACCAGGAAGAAAGTAAAGGCCCAGGATAGGATCTTGAGGGACGCCATCATTAATACTATGGGCTTATTTTTTCTGCCCGTCAACGACTACTATTATAAGAGAGAAAAAAATAATGATTACGGTGACATTCCAGCTGCTATAGCTGGCGATCTTGTAAAGTATATCTTTATGCCATACTCTATCAAAAGTCCTTGATATTTCAAGAGTAATTGCTGTAGAAACGAAGTTCCCGTCGAGAGATTCACTAATTAGGTGTTATATAAGTTATTACATCATTTGTAAATATCGCAGAATGGAAACCATATTGTATTTTACTGAGCAGACTATATTTGCTGAGGTGGTTGACCACTTCTCTGTTCATAAACAAATGCCAGCAACTTACTCTTGACACACAGGAGACTGATTGGTCTGTACTGAGAGGCAGATGACCGATCTCCGAAATCTGGAAATACGGGACAGACTGATGAAGTTTTCTCAATATGTTGGGAAGCATTTCTCTTTAAGTCAACGTTTAAGCAGCTTTGTAAGGATAGAGAGCTAGTTCCGGTTGAAGCTTTTTGAGCTCATCATTATTTATTTTTTATTCTTTTTTTTATCTTTCATTTAAAATGAATATTATTCTTTTTTTTTCTACCGTTCATTCTCGTTTATCCAACTTTTCTATTTCTTTCTTTTTCTTACATATTCGCAATATTATATAATAAACTTTTAAGTTATATTCATTTAATCATACTTTAAACTTACAATGGTTACTTATTTAAACCTTACATTTTCTCTCAACTATTCCGCCACAGTAATTCTTACTTTTGAGTTAATCGTCTACAAGTTGCTGTCGTCTGTTGCCATAACATCGTTCCTCTGTTCAACGAATGTTCATATCACAGTTACTCGTTTCTACCATGAAGTTAAAGAGCATGTCATTAACCCACACTTACCAAAACACACCATTTCACATATATACTAACAGGCCACCCTGTGTTGCCAGGTCGTAAAATACTCTTTGATATTATTTTTTTTATTTATGCAATTTTCGTATTCATTATTACAGAGTCAATTTTATATTGAGTGTTATATGGAATTAATATATTCTAGTGATTTAAAAGTTAAGCAAAACAAGTATAATTGGGTGGCATTTGAGAGATAAAATCGAAACCAAAACTTAAAAACATATAGCTCGCCAACCTTATTCATTACCAATCTGTACTATGTCCTTACGAATATAAAAATTAAAATGTAACGCTGTAAAAGGAATGAATGTATATTTGCGTATGCAAACAAGACCACTTTAAGTAGACCTCTGCCTAGAGTATATCTGATATTGTGGTAACTAATCCCTCTAATTCCGTACTGTGTGTTGGAACGGATGCTGTAATACATACTTTGCTCCATATTATCATAAGAAGGGTACATATACAAAATTTCAGCAAGATCGGCTCAGTACTTTCCATGAGAACTGCTTGAGTAAATGTAGCAATGTGGTGACTAATCCCTATTCATCCCAAATTGTGCATCAAATGATACTCTATTACTTAGTTCGTTGCATCTTCCAAATTGTGCATCAAATGATACTCTATTACTTAGTTCGCTGCATCTTAACGATAATAAAGGTCTATAAGAATTTCAGACAGATCGGATCAGGTGTTTCTGATAAAAAGTTCTGCTGACAGACAGACAGATTTAGAGATATATAATATAGATTACTTTATCGTTCTTTTTTAGGTTCTTGCATCAAGTGTTTTCGTGCTTTGTCTGGGGCGACTTCTTTAAAATACTATTTAATTGGCAGTAGAAAAAATGCCTAATTACACCTTGATAAATGTTTAAACCTGTTTAGTTCCGTGAAATAAAAGATGCTATTTTGGATAGTATGATTATTTGGTACCCCGCGTAGATTTTTCTTTAGTTTGTGTAGAAACATAGCGTCATGTATGACATGGCGAAGCAAAATGCGACAGAAAAATGAGTAAAGAAAAGAATATTGATTTTGCAAAGATTCTTGAAAGAACACCTCGCGAACAAGAACTAAATAAATTAACGAAACATAAGGAGAAATTGATGTTGTCTTTTTTTTCTATTTAAATAAGCAGAGTTTCCATAAAAAAACGATGATCTTGCATAAAAGAAAGACGTTATGTATAGCTTCCGTTTCGAACAGTGTTCGCTCACCAGACGTCACTTGAACGAAAATATGAACAGCGCCATTGTAAAGGTGACAAAAGACCGCACGGATCATTCAATCACAAATCATCGCAGATTCTACCGACCGCCATCGAAGCCACAACCTACGGTTAATTTTGTTACAAACACTGCGTCCTTTTCTCTTTTTTTTTTCTTTTATTCACTCTACCATCAAGAAATTGGTGATCTTCCCCAGGCATTTTATTTTCAAATCATAAAACAAGATGCTCTTTGAATATCTGTAGACGCATCTTCGTATTTCGATTATAGGTTCGCTCGGTTGGTCAGTTAGTAAGACTCCGGTTAAAAATAGGATTTTCGTCACTAACCATGCAAATTTAGTAGATGCGTCAAAAGATTTTGATAATGTTCTGTCAGTCCGTATGTCTGGCAATTTTAAAATTTAACTTCGATTTTCGTCGATCTTTATGCAAAATTTAGAAATAACATTTTCGTCGGCATAGAACACATAACTTGCAAATGCGTTTCTGATTTTTGAGATGGAGATTGTTTATTCGGCATTATTTGAATCCTTCAAAGTACTGTTCTCATCTTGAGTGTCATTTTCGTACCGTTTCGGTCCATGTAACCTCCGACCTTTTTCATGTCTATATTCTCGAACTTGAAAATGGTTCTGTCGGACTTAGGAATTTAGGCGGAATTTTGAACTAAACCCTTTATTTTACCCACAGGGGTAGTATGCTCTCGTTCCGTCAGCCATGGTTGGATAGAGGTCTTAAGTAATTCGCAATTGTATTTTTTGTACACCCACATAGAGAATAGAACATTCAATCTACCCGGGGTCGACAGAAACATTCCTATGGTTTGACAAGATACACCTGAAGAACGACAGAGGTTACATTGATCGAAACGTTGTTAAAATGACACTCAAAATGAGAACAGTGGTGTGAATAATCTAAATAATACGAACTTTGAAACATTTGGGCGGTCACGCATCAGTTAGAAATAATTTTTTTGTCAGTGTTTCAAGCTTGGTTTAAAATCAAATTTACGTTGGACAGTCATGCTTTAGTTTAAAATCAAATTTTCATAGGCCTGAACCTTTTTTTTAGTTTGTCGGTTAGAAATAGCATTTTCGCAGCCCTGCTACATTAAACTTTAAATAGTATTTTCGTTAATCGATCACACTTAAAATAAAAATTACATTTTTGATAGTCTTTAACGCTTTGGTTTTAAATAGAATTTACGTCGATCGGCTACGCTTAAGATACAAATAACATTTTCGCCATTCAAAACACTCAATTTTACCTATTTTATTTTCGTTGGTACATCACCTAAGACCTTGAAGTATAATTTTCATTCGGTGTTAAAACTTTGGTCTAAAATAGCTTTTTATTGGTCTGTCATTAAGTTTTAAATAGCATTTTCATTGGGGTACAACACTCAACTTTTAAATAGGTTTTTATTGAATCTTATTAATTATAGAAATCTGTGTATCGTCTGGAGGTCCTTGCTTGCTTGCGTCAATCTTTATATACCTATCTGTATATAAAAGTGAAAGTATCTGTCTGTCTGTCTGTCTGTGTGTCTGTCTGCGTACATTTCCCTATACAATAACTTTGTCAATTTCCAGTCTACAAACTCGAAATTTGATATACACGGTACTGAGATTTGGGAAAATCTTTGTAATCCGTATTTGGCTAAATATCTGGCTATAAAGGTGCCAAATTTCAACGATTTGACCTTTGAAAACTCTACCAAACTCCTCTGCCAATTTTGGGTATGAACTCTTGAAATTTCAGATTTTTGACATGTATATAATTTAATAACCTTATTTGAGCCCAAAATAATAAATGTTAAGGGGTCATAATAGGGGTCAAAGTTTAAAAAATTTTACCTCTGCTGTCTCTACGAAATTACTCAGACAATTTCTAATCTAAACATTTTAAATTTTACATAAAGGATATTCAGAGATAGGAAAGCTTTTTAATGGTTTGGGTCTAAAATTTGAGCTACCAATATATAAATTTATGTATGTATGTATGTTTGCATGTCTGCCTAAAACGTTCGACAGAGGCGACGGATTTTCACAAGATTAGTATCGTTTTGAAGCTTCGCTTTTCAGACTACAAATATCGAAAAATTGGCTAAAAACATTAATATCTTCACCTTTAACTAGGCAGTTTTCAACAGGGAGGTCGCTGTTTTCACCGATATTTCCGAACTTTTTTTAACTGTTTTTTTTTTTTAATGACGTTTTTAATGAAAAGATTATCATAAAATTTCAAGCAATAACAACTTCTTCAAAAAGTTCCGTTTTTTTTTTTATTATTTCCTATAAACTGAAAAGTAGTTTTAAGAAAATAATTGTCATTTGCTTTGTATTTTTCAAAAAATTAAAAAAATATTTGTGTGCAGTAAGAAATAATTTGTTATAGGTTATGGTCAGCCAATATTCTGTGAGGCATTTATTAATATTTTTCTTGTGGTGGGGGTAATTCGATGATTGTTAAAAATGTTATTATTTAGTAGAAGCAAAATAACACTTTGAACGCTATAACAAAAAACAGGCATAGATTACTTTAAATGTTACATGAATTGTAGCCATCCCTCCCCCCCAAATTACTTTTCCCTTTCTTTCTTTCTTTTTACTATTTTTACTATTTAGACTCAACACAATCTTGTATATTAAGCAAGGTATTACCAGTTTTAAAAAAATTACTGACCATATTTTTTATATATTTATGTTACGATATTTTCTATTTGCATCTTTCTATTACTGACTGCTTGCTTAAATGATCTATAGATTTTTAAAAAATCAATTTTAATTTTGAATTCAAACAAACGATTGATTGTAATAATTTCGTCAGTCAATTTTGCATTACTTTCATTACACTTATATTACAGCTGTTAATTTTGAGAACATTCCTATCAATTATGCCAAAAAAGGAAAGGTCATCGATAAGTGCGTCGAGGCATCAACTAATGCACAGAAGGCGCATGGCGGAACAATCAACCAATTACTGTGCCCTACGACACAGCAGAACAGCCAGGAGATGCTAGGGTCGCAATTGTTGAAAATGGTCGTTTGGGTCATTCGGCTTAGAGTGGTTCTTCCTTCATTGCAGATTTGGATGCAATTGGTGATAATTCAAATTTGCCTGGGCCTTCGACAAGTAGTTTCTAAATCGCAGCATTAGACGGTGAACTGCATGCCAATCTCCCCATTTACTCAAATGAAAAGAGTAAAATTCAGGATGTTTCTCAAACTTCAATGGACGAAGACCCAAGAGAAAGTTATTTGGAAAGACATGCTTCAAGTTCGGGTGAGGAGCAACGAAAGAATCGTCTTAAAGGAAAGGCATTAGGTCAATCTGCTACAGGCGCTTCCGAAACCGAAAAACAACGAGACAGACGTTTAAGGAGAAATGCTTAAGCCATGTCCACTGTACGCGCTTCATAAAATGTAGAGCAACAAGACAGACGGATTGAGGGTCAGATACAATATAGAGACAATTTGGAATTCAAGAATAACAAAGTCACGCTGGTCTTTAAAAGCACTCAACAATATTCCCTCTTCTAATTATGCTGAACACCCTGACATAAAAATAGGCTTTATGTATAAGTAATGCTTCCATTGTCTCGCAAAAAGATGGCCAAGTGAGCCAGTGGGAATATGCTGTTCAAATGGCAAGGTGAAACTCCCACTTCTTGAAGAACCTCCACAACCGCTACTACGCTTGCTTACAGGTTCAAATCCTGAATCAAGAACCTTCATGAAAGAAATAAGGCACTATAATTGTGCATTCTATATGACGTCTTTCGGATCCAGTTACCAATATGAATGGTGGGGTTTATACCAACATTAAGATACAGGGGCAGGTCTATCATCTGATTGGATCTCTTCAGCCAACTGCAAATGAAAAAAAATGGTATCAAAGTTACAAAATATTTCATTTTTACGTTTTCTACCAAATTACTATGCCAATTTGTGGTGTAAAGCCTCGAAATTTGAGATACAGGGTAATAAGATGTGAGGAAATTTTTTTTATTGATTTTGACCCAGAAAAATAACTGCTAAATCAGTTTAAAATATCCACCAACAGGCAACAAAGCATTTCTAATCGTAATTGCTGTTGTTTCAGATTTTGCAACGTAACATGTAATCCATATGCCACGACTTTCTCTCATTAATCTCCACCTTTCTGGTTTATCCAATCGAGAAATCGGCCGCAGATTGAAATGTGATGAGAAAACAGTACCAAAGACTGGGCAAAAGCACCAAAATACCGGCAGTGTTCGTGATGCCTCTAAATCTATAGTACTAGAGTTCCTTCTAACAGGGAAGACAATGCTATCAAGATCCGCAATCTAAGAAACGGATTTCAAACGGCACCCCAAATCCAACAACAGTGCAATCTTGTTAAAAGGTGCTCTCTTTCTACTGTAACGATCAGATTAAAAGAATTTAATTTGCGAGGATATGTTGCAAAACGCAAGCCAATAATTTCTGTAAAAAACAGAAAGCGGCGTCTGGACTTCGTCAGATGCAATGAAGATCATGACTCTTCATATTGGTCAAAAGTAATTTGTAGCGACGAAAGCAAGTTAAATAGGCGAGGCAGTGATGGTAGGCAGTACGTCTGTCGTAGTCCATGGGCCAGCTGGCTGGCTGATACTAAAAGCCAGTTTAACCAGACATCCAGTATGGTATCCTATTTCTAAAAATGCTTGCTGTACATTCGAAGGTTGTAGCTATTTTATGTTGTAGGGATTTTAAGTTTTTGCATGGTGCCGTATTGTGAACATCACCAAATTTGCATTTTGTGGCAAATATGAAGTTAGTATTTAATCAAGTTATGTTTCTCTATTTGCAGGCATCTGACTGAGGTGTATGGCCTCCGATGAGGACTATGATCCTAACCTTGAACCTCCAGAAAAGCGACAAAATACAGGTCCTGCGCTTTGTATACTGTGTAACAAATATGTACCACGGAAAGATTGAAGATTGAAAAGAGTTTAGTCCTCGTGTGTCCAGTGGTCCTGGATATGACCTTAAACTATATCCAATGGTGACGCCCCAGCTTGCGGGCTTTGGGGAGTGTGGAGCCACCCTTTAATTACCATTGCTCCCAGGTCCACTCTGACCCAGAGTGGTAGTACCTGTTAGAGTTCCAACTATGGGTTAAATAGAAACCGACTTGAAAACAACAAATATATTCTATTAAAAATTTTTCCTCAAAATCTTTGGATTCGGCATTAAATAACCCGAAAACAGTTCATCCCCCATACTTTTTTTATGCTAGGAGATCACTTAGTAATTTAAGATCACTTTCATTTATTTCCCCATAAATTTTATAAATAGGATTAAAATTTCATAAAATGTATTTGAAGTTTGAATATTGGTAATTGTTTTACTTGCCTTGACATGTTACGGTCGCACTGCAGGGATTCTGGAACGCTATCAGTATATTTCGACGGTTAAATTTAAATAAGAATACTATTTTAAATTTTATGTAGATTCTCTAAACTATAGATAACACACACACAAGTCTCTCTTTCCCCCTCTCTCTCTCTCTTTCTATCTCTCTCTCTCTCTATATATATATATATATATGTGTGTGTGTGTGTGTGTGTGTGTGTAAGCGAGATAAGACACTGATACAATTTAGATGAAAAATCCTGATAGATATTACTTGTAGTAATACTTTCAATGAGATCCTAGCCAAAAAGGAAAAGCTCAATATTTAAGAATAGAGCAATATATAGAATTTATTGTTTGACAAAAGGAATATATAGAAGGGGTTATTTTAATTTCTTTAATCCATGGATTTTCAACAATGGCTCACATCATCATAGGAAATGAAATGCAGTTAGCAAAATGTTCAGCGCCCACTCAAAAAACTATTTTCAATAATTGTGCTGAAAAGCAAAATAGCGTCCATTCGCAGCTGAACATTTTGCTAACTGCATTTCATTTCCTCTAATGATATGCGCCATTATTGAAAATCTATGGATTAAGGAAATTAAAATAACCCCTTCTATATATTCCTTTTGTCAAACAATAAATTCTTTAGTCGAATATATGTCTCTATATGTTGTTTTTTTCAGAATTTAAAATTTAACCACGAAACATATTTACAAGATTTTTTGCCGGTAAGAAAACGGACAAAATCTATAAGGGTTGAATAAGAATGATTATTTGTAATTAAGTGTGATATTGTGATAGATTATTCCTATTAATATTTTTAATTCGTTTTTTTTCTTTGCATCAGAAGAATACCATAATACTTAGTTAGCTGTACTTAATATAAATAGTAAAGGTGCATACAAAGTGTCAGCTGTATCGGGCCATTAGTTGCCGGGAAAACGTGGAACGATCAGACAGATAGAGCTATATATATATATATATATATATATATATATATATATATGCGTTTTATTTTTTACTAGCAGGGGTACCCGGCGTTGCCCGGGTGTTTTTAGGTGTGCGTGGTGTTAAATAAAAAAGAAACCGGGGGTAGGATCGAACCCGAAGCACTGAGGCGAAGTTTGAAAATAAAATCGGCCAGCCAGAATGAGTTAGTGAAAGATGTTTGAAAGTCGCCGAGCGTTACGACGACGATGACGATGTAAGCATTCAACGTTTTAATTAAGCGCGGGGGGTAATCAAAACATCAAAAAAACACAAAAAAATCTAACGTAAGGCAAACGAACGATGAAAACAGTAAAACGAACACGTGAAAAATGGTTTAAATAAGCCTGTTTCGATATTAAAATTTTAAAAATCGGTGGATACCCGGGTGTTTTGGTGTGTCGCTAAGAAGAAGCGAAGTAAAAAAAAAACAACAAAAAAAACAGGAAAACGAACGTTACGTGAAAAATGGCTTAAATAACATAGGTTTCAATATTTAAATTTAAAAAATCGAAAAAAAAACATCTCACACCACTATTCGAACCCAAAACGTTTAGATAATGAACAAACGCGCTAATCAACTGCGCTAAAGCGACGTACACGAAATGTGTTCGGTTTCTCAACTATTTAAAGTAAATCAGGTCACGACGTCATGACATCATCTGACGCATGCGTAGAATCGGTCATCGTTACGAGAAACCCGTTTTTGTTGACCCCCCCCTGTCGAAAATTGTCGATTTCGGGGTGAAAAAGTTAACGCTTTTGGACAATTTTCCGATATTTACAAGCGAAGAATGGGGCTTCGATATGATACCGAGTTTGTGAATTTTCATTGCGTCTGTCGAAAGTTTTTAGCAGACATACAAACATACATACATACATTTTCGCTTTTATATATATAGATTACCGTATCTTTCTGTTAAGTTACATTATTGTTTCAGCTACCCGGCCGTTTTTTGGGCCGTCTGTAGCTTCCTCAGACTTTTACAGAAATGTTCGTTATTATGGGATGAAAGAGTGCTTTCACTCTTTCATCCCATAATAACGAACATTTCTGTAAAAGTAATATATATATTGCGAGGGAGAAAGAAAGAAAGAAAGAAAGAAAGAGAAAATTCAAATAAAAGAAATTCCTTATGATATCTCTCATTTGGATTATTCTTTATTGATCAACGAATAGCCCCATCCGCAACCGACTGCCAGAGATACCTGTCCGACTTGTCCAAACAGATTACCATCTAAACTGGAATAGGCAAGAAGAGAAGCCATCTTCACAAGATATCTCGTTGGTAAGATGAAGGGGGAAATTCCTGATTGCCTTGGCGACCATCTCTATGGCTTGCACGTCTTATTCCTATTTACTGTCAACAAATATTTGTCAAACAAAGGCTGGCGACAAGCTGGGTGGAATAATTATGCATAAATGTGATAACTCTTTTCGATTGAGCATTGCAAGCGCTTCTTAAGGAATCCCTGGATGGCATGCAATAAAAGTAACAAGTCAGTTTCATTGACAACATTTGATGATAGATTTTCAACAGCTTGACGGAAGAATACTATCTTGAAAAACAGCACAAGAGATTCTATTATATTTGTGTATATCTGTTTATCTGTCTCACTGTCTGTCCGCATCACTTTTTATCGGGAACTACTGAGCCTATCTGACTGAAATATATATAAATATATATATAAAAACAATATATATATATATATATATATATATATATATAACAACAACAACATAAAAGTTACCTGCAATGGTAAGATACAGCGAACTAACTATTATGGTATCCGCTCGATGCA
>NC_136497.1:86255469-86345469 GCF_053919585.1 Euprymna scolopes | reverse complement strand
CTGGTGATTTGTTTACTTTTTGCCAAGGGTGGATTTTACTGAAACATCTCATATATATATATATATATATATATATATATATATATATATATATATATATATATGTATTAAAAATGTGAGAAATTACATAATTATTTTCATAGTTAAACAACGTATATATATATATATATATATATATATATATATATATATATATATATATATATATTCAAAATGTGAGAAATTACATAATTATTTTCATAGTCAAACAACGTCGCACCTTACAAAAGCCACGGCAGTCAAAAAACCAGATGTCCAAGATTCGAGTTTCGTTCTCATTTGGGCTCATCAGTTAGACATATGTAAATGACAATAAGACAGATGACATATCCAAATGAGGGCGAAACTCGAGTCTTAGAACTCCGGTTTGTTTGCTGTCATGGCTCTTGTGAGTTGCGGCGTTGTTTGACTGTGGAAATAATTATATATATACATGGAAATAATTAATTGCGATGGAACCATTGGCGATATTATTTCTTCTTCGTTCTACGTATGATCTTCTGCCTAAGTCGACCAATCTAAAATTATGGGAGTATACCGATTCAAACCTGTGTTTTTCATGTAAACAGGATCGGGGCACTCTGCGCTATGTGCTATCTGCATGACCCAAATTGCTTCAGTTGTCCACATGTTGACATAATCAGGTACTGGAGATAATTATTGAATTGCTGAGAACACAATATGAGTCAGCAAACCAACAACCAGTGACAGTCAAGCAACCCACAATCCAGTTTCACAAAGAAGGGGAACATCCTGTGAGGAGGAAAAAGTCTGAAGTGAAGCTGTTGAATGGAGCTAATGACTGGAAAATCTCGGCGGATCTGTTTACATCTCTACAATTTCAAGCCCACATAATCCAAACTGAAAAACGACCAGACATTGTAGGATGGTCTGACACAAAGAAGAGTGTCCTCCTGATAGAATTTACGGTCCCCTGGGAGGAGAGTGTAGAAGACGCACATGAACGAAAGAAAAATCGTTACGAAACACTACGTGCCGATTGCAGAGAAAAGAATTGGAAGTGTATTGTAATTCCTGTTGAGATGGGTTGTCGTGGGTTTCTAGGCCACTCAGTCATTTTGCTTCTTACAAAACTGAAAATAACCGGCCAGAAGCTGAAAGATGCCTCTAATCGACTTAAAATCACAACTCAACAAGCCTCAGCTTGAATCTGAGCGAAGGAAAAAAACTTCAGCATGAATAGTCGTGAGAATTGAACTACCGTCGCAGGTTAAAAAACGAAAATTAAAAGGACATAAAATAATTAATATGAAAAACATTCAAAATTAACTGTTACTTTGAAAAAAAAAACTAACGTTATTTATTTTTGTTTATTTAGTTATGCAGTTATTATCTGTATTGGTTTCATTTTCTTATTATTTTATATTTTTTATATATTTTTTTAAATATTTTTATTTATCTATTCATTCTATTTTTATTTATTTATTTATTTCCATAAAATCACGAACAGTCTATTTCAACAGACTAGCAGTCGCATGGTCAGATATATTTTTCAAAGAATAAAATGTACTTCGGTAACGGCGATTTTGTTTTATTTAAAAAAAATAAAAAAAATACGCTGCGTATTAAATTATCAAACTACAAGGGAGTTAATTCAAATCTCAAAATATTTTATTCAAGGGAAAGAACTCTTGTTTTTGTTTTTCGCATGTATTCTCGCGCGTTCAATGTTAGTTTTTTTTTCTCTTTCTTTTTTTTTCTTTCTCTCTTCTTTCTCTTTTTTTTTTTCCAAAATCTCAAACGCGCCGTTTGTAACAGTCGCAAATTGGAAGGGCTCTGATCGGATACATTCAGTAGGACAAGCGACACCTGAAAAACTTCATAAAAAGACGGTATTTTTACTACATTTTTTTCTCTTCTTTCTTGTTGATTAAGTTTCTTTTTCTTTTTCATGAATACTCTGCTCGGCGGCTAAGTTCTTAATTCTCATAGCTGCTGGTGGCACCAGAAGTGGCAGTCCTGACTTGGGCCACCGAAACTATGTTATCACTCTGGTGATCAGCTGATGAGAACAGAGTATTGCACACGCTTTCATATGTTGTATGATAATATATATATATATATATATATATATATATATATATATATATTATTTCATGTGTCTACAAAAAATCTTATTAATGAATGTTCAGTATTTACTTAAACAAGTCTCAATGTGTAAGTAAAGCTAAGTAGATATTAGAACTATGACAAGAGAATATTATTTTCATTATTTTGACCCTCGAGTATATACCAGTAAATATTTTATATGTATTTAGATAGAGTGATGTGGTTCTCGATTGATTAACTGTGTCTGTGTCGGATATATAATCAGGCGTCCAAACAATGATGAGAATATGCTGTTGTCATAGCACTAGTTAATAGTTTCGAAAATATATATAGTAAGTAAGCTATAGACAATTGTTCTCATTTCATCATCGTGAGAATTTGTCAAACCATTCTAGTAGCCTGACGAATCCTCACCAGGAAAATTAAGTGTAACTTAATTGACATATATATTTTCAATGCTTACTATATCTACACACACACACATACACACACACACACACACACATATATATATATATATATATATATATATATATATATATATATAATAGGACAACAAGAGAATGAAATGGATACACAAAACTATATATATGTAGATATAGAATGGATCATTTATTGAATAATGGAATACAGGCAAAATTTTGGGGATAGAAGGGACTCTTTATGCCAGGGCATTTCGAAGCCTAACGCTTCTCATCAGAAAAGTAGAGAAGGTGCTAGGTAGCATGGTGGGGATGCGGTGTCTAGCGTAAAATTCGTTAAGGATGAAAAAGATTAAGAGGAATTATAGAGTGTTGGGGGAAGCTTTAATTAATTCTAAATAAATAAGAAGAAGCTCCAATAATTATTTTTGAGCTTGGCATTATCCGGATAAGTCTCCTTCTGTGGAATTGATCTTTCTCTTTTCTCTTTTACTTAAAGCTATATATATATATATATATATATATATATATATATATATATATATATATATATATATATACAGACAGGAGAGGAAAAATATAGAAAATTCAAATAATATTTACTTATCGATTCTGGTAAGAAAGGTACATCCAAAGGAGTAAGGGTAAAAAGGGTAATTTACTATTCTGTCTTCCTCCTATTAAAAGAACGTAACATTTTCCTTGGCAATTTGTGCTCACACGCCCAGTAACCATGCGACGCCCACCTTCAGTCTTGCCTTTTCCTCGTCGATGTTCAATGACGTCGGCAAATTTCCTGTGCCAGGTTTCAAATAATCCCTATCACGTTGTAGCGAAAAGAGCTTCCTTTGCCATCGACACCATGGTGACAAGATGACGCAATTGTCTCGCGTCTTAATCTAACAATTCTCCTTTGATGTCGTCAAGTGAATACACTTGTATTGACGATGATTCGTTTTTCTTCTGTCAATTCATTCTCACTTCTTTCTCCCGCTCAATTCGCAGCTTTCATCCTTCACATATCATTCTTGTCTTGTTTCTTGATTATGTTTTTTTTTATTCCACATTTAAATTTTACATCCAAATTTGTTTAATTCTATAATAAAAATTGTTGTCAAAATGTAAATGCGGACGATTTTAACAATAGCAAATAAAAAATTTAACAAATATTTTTAATAGAGTTTAACAAATATTTTTAAGTGTATTAATCTGATCCAAAGTTAAATTCCGAAATTTTTGAAAATTGTTACAAATAAAGATTTGAAAATTTCATTTCTGAATTTTTGTTAATAAAGTACTTAGTGTGGTTCAGTTGTAAAGTTACACTCTTCTGTATGTTGAGGGTCCAATCCTCAGTGCGCACGACCCTCACAAGTACAATTTTAAATTACTTAGGACTTCTACTCAGTCATATCTGGATAAACGAGAACATGCTTACCTTATGGATTAAAGTAAGTATTGAGATCGGCTGAAAGATTCCCGATTTTGATACAAAGGTCCCAGATATAAAATTAGATAAAATACGCCTGAATAAGGTGAAAATAACAAAAAAAGTACAATACTTCGAAGAATCCGAATAAAATTTAAAACTTGTATCTTTGTTCATATAAAGTCATATATATATATATATATATATATATATGTATATATATATATATGTTTGTGTGTGTGTGTGTGTGTGTGTAATTCACTGGAATTAATTTACTGATTATTATGTACTAGCTGAGGGATGGGGTTTGAACGGTCGTAATATACGCTTAAATATGATATTTTAATTCGTCCAGATTTCGTTTCTTATTATGGAGTCGTGATTTAAAAAATAAAAAATAAATATTTATGTGCCATAAGCTAGGATCGAAACCGAAGCATCCAAGGCTGGTGATGTTACCACTGTACCAAAGTGTCACGCATATATACCGATCAAAATTTAAAAATGAAAAATAAACTAAAATGAATGTACAGAATTTTTAACGATTTTTTTTTATTGTGACCTATTTTTGATCCCTTAAAAACTATTTTAACCGACTAAAGACCCATAAAAGGATGGTTTATACAAAAATCCAGTAATTTGAGGCACTTAGCGCCACTCTGCGACTTTTAGTTTTCAGGAAGATAGAGTTTAAACATATGGGGACAGACTGACAGACAGACCGACAGACAGACATATAGCCGTTTATATTAGATTTTAGAACACAGCTACTGTGCATAATAGTGGTCAGTTTAGGGTATACATAATGTTAATGTTAAGATTTAAAAAAATACTAATTCGAGGTCAAAATCTGCATGGAATATGTTCTGACTCAGAAAATAGCACTTTTTCTCTCTTTGTTAGAAACATAGCTCATGGAATATGAGGACTAAAGAACAAAATAAGGGCCTAGGACAATATTGACATCAATTATAAAAGGTGTCTTTAGAGACAGCAAACTTTAAATACAAATAAAACGCAGAAAAATATTTTATCATACAAATATGTGACTTTTTATTAATTTTTGATATTTATAATTTAACAACAAGTTCGGGCGCGCGACTCGCATATATATGGCGTGATCTGGTGGCCCAATTTTCACAAAATTCACGCATTTAATTAGGACGTAGTTCGACAATAACACGCCTAATTTTGTCCTCCAACCGTCTATTATATTTAGTTTATGAGCGTAGATATGGCAGCAATCCAATGGGGTTAAATAGCACGGACGAGATTGCCACTGCACATGTCCATTTCGCGATAGTATTCTTTGACAAAAGTTTCAGTAAATTGATCGTATCAGTCGCAATTTGATACGCTACAGTCTCTTCATGATGAATTGTTAACCCAGGCTTAACTGAAAATAACCGATAGTTGCAAATCTACAATAAAGGAAAATAGAGTTGCCAATTTGTAATTTAACCGCCTCTAAAAAAATATCTGTATTTTATTTTCTATAAGTAATAGATGTCAATTTCTATAACTGGAAGATGTGCTTTGTTTGATTATCCACGTTGAAAAAAACCAAAGGACTATATGACCCGTAATTATTTAAGTCTTAAGTCACATGTCTAGATTAAATAAAGTTATATATATATATATATATATATATATATATATAGACATCCGCATACAGTACTGTTTCGAGGCTCATCAGTGCAGCTAAACATGGCAACTGCCTCAAGCCAAGATCGAAACGCGACCGCACAAATGACAGTCAAGCATTCTCACCAGTACGCTATACGGCTGCTACTGTGTGGGTAATGAATAAGCGATGTTTTGACATCGTCCAAAGGCCTCCGCCCGATTTGTTTACACAAAGAGCGTCGCTTAATACGCTAATGGCATATATCACTTCTAAATATGCTCAATCTAAGATATATATATATATATACACATACACACACACACACACACACATATATATATATATATATATATATATATATATATATATATATATATATATAACACTCGGTTAGAAAACATATATATTAAACTCAATGTTATGGGATACATATATTGAAACTCGTCATGAAGATTTGCAACATTAAAGAACATAGCATGCAATAAGATAGCATGTGATAATCGTATTAATATTTAAATTATCCCTCCTAATATTCTCCCTTTTGTACACCTTAGTTAATCGTCAACGTATTTTTTTTTCGACATAATCTGTCGGTCATGACCAGTATCCGCCTCTGATGGACTGTTCCACAATGTAATTGTAACCATTCAATAACGAGTACTGGTGGTCATTGGCGTTTTTAAACGTCTACTTATGTTTGGTCATTATTGGTCACTACGGATCATTGACAGTGTAAAGCCGTATTAAACTGCTCTGAAATGTAATATCTTGTCTTCGATAATTTATTATATGGTAATGTCATCCAACAGTTATGACGGTTTTAAAGTTATTTTCAGATGGTTACTATCACTTTTTGACATGGACGGCCAATGGCTGGAACTTACAGGCAAATCGCCTGTCTTCAATTGTCGGGTACTGTCATTGAATGGCGGACATCGTCATGCATATTGGTTATTGCTCTATTAAGTTAGCAACTGTCACCATATGACATTGGTTGTCATTTGCTGGCATTGGCAGGCAGTAGGTGACACTGGCTTGCTATTTTGAGTCTTTTACTGCTGTTTTAAGCGGTAACTATTGATTTAAGCTGGTTACTTGCAGTTATTGGCGTTTACATGCGATTACTGATGGGCACTGACTGCCCTAATAAATGTCGTTAACTGGCCTTAATCGTCACCTAAAGGTGACCATGACCAATATCGTGTTTTGTTAGTCATGCAAATAGCACACTCTTCTCCATTCCACACAACCCTGATTTGCTTTGGTGTAGAAATGTTTTTTATACTTATGCAGAATACGGACCATGTTATTTTTAGATATGATGTTCAATTTAAATATAACATTATACAGTAGTGCTTCTGTATGTAAATGTTAGTTAAAAGTCCATAGTATAAACAGAAAGCTGTTATTATTTTAGCACGGTCCGTATTCTGCATAAGTTCCTTTTAGTTAAGTGAAAAGAGGCGACGATGACGACCGCTACGATATGATTTCATTAAATTGTTAAGTAAAAAGGACTGAATAGGTTTTAATCAGAAAGTATGTCAAGATATTGCGAGAGGAATTTTGTACCTGCGTTTTGTTAAATAAAGGAGTTAAATGGGAAATTAAGTCGAATTATTCAATTTTAGATCAAAATAAAAATAGGTTTAAATCAATGTAGCGGGAATCATTTTGTATCTGAGTCATTTATAGATTTATAATTGAAAAAAGTTCAATTGAAAGTATAAAAAAGTTACAGTAAAAATGGTAAGCTAGGTTAAAATATTTGAAAGCAACACTGCGAGCTTTTTTCCGTAGAGTCAGTTTAAAATAAGCAGATCTGGAGAGGTTCAAGTTCTTCAGAAGCACATTTTTCTTTTATAATCATTGCCAAATTTTGTAAGGCCGAAAAAAATATCCTATTTACTAAATGATTAACTCCCTTTTTGTAATCAAGTAAAAATCTTTCCATATAGGTAGTGCGTGAACGGGATTTTAACCGTACTCTGCTGTTTAATTGTAAATGTAAATAAAACTTAAGTATAGTTTAAGTCAATTTGGACAAGAAGTCGATCTTGTTTAGTTCAAAGTATCCGATTGTGCGTTGTAGGATAAATCCATTTCATTTAACTTGTGAGAAGTGCTTTTAAACGTTCGAAATTCTTTTATTCTGATATTCCTTTCATACGATAAACGTATGGGAACAGCCAATGGAATTTCCCGGACCTTGTGAAGGGTGGAATCATTATTGTAAACATTATAAACGAAAGATATAATGTTAAATATATCGGGATTAGAAATTAAGATAGACCGCATTGGTGTAATAAATGTGACAAATCTAGAAAAGTTCCCAGTGTCTTGAAGGAGAGAGATGAGAAAATCATTAGTTAATAAATATCATGATACCAACGTAAAATCTAACATGTTTTGGAATGTGACTCTTTTGAATTGTTATAAGAATTTACGATTGCGAATAAAAGCGGCTGATAACATGTGCAAAACCTGGATAAGATATTGAACATATTGAATGTATACGTAGGATCTGTATTTGTAAAGCTATATTATTTGTTTTTTTTTTAAAGAATAATCGGTATCGTTTTATTATTATTCAATTATTTCCGTCAAGATTATAATGGTGGTTGTGGCAGTGGTGGCAGTGGTGGCAGTGGTGGTCGCAGTTGCAATGAAGATAAAGGCTAGGTTAGTGGCGGTAGTGGTGGTATCGGTGGTGATGGTAGTGATGGTGGTGGAACTGTTAATGGCAGTTTCAGTGGTTGTGAATATGGTAGTGGTGGCAGTAGTGACGTGGTGGTAGCAGTGGTGGTGGCAGTAATGGTGATGGCAGTCGTGGTGGTGGCAGTAGTTGTTTCAGTTGCAGTGGAGACGGTGGTGGCGGCGACGGTTATGGTGGTAGTTACAGTGATGGTTGCATTTGCAGTGGTGGTGGTGGTGGTGGTGGTGGCGGCAATGATAGTGACGATGGTGGTTGTAATTAATCAGAAGTAACTTTTTTTCAGGGTATCTATTTAATGTTAAAAAATAGTGTAACATTTAATATAGTAGTTGAAGAAAAAAAAAACATTTTTGTAACATTTAATTAAAAGTGAGTTTTTCAGGAAATATTTGTAATTAATCAGAGTCGACTTTTCAAGGTCATTTTTGCAACATTAAATATAATATTTGAAAAACAAAAAATATTTCTCACAATTACTAAGAAGTGATTTATCAGGGTTTTTTTTATTTAATTTATCAGAAGTGACTTTCCCAGGGCATTTTTATAATTAATCAGAAATGACTTTTCCAGGGCACTTTTGTAATGTTAAAACTTTGTTACATTAAATAAAGTAGTTACAAAAACCAATCATTTTTATTAGGGATTTCCTACAGCTACACCAGGTTTTTTTTAGTCATTTGGAATGTTCCACTTCCATTTTAATGCCACCACTGCCGCCACCACCAAGTTATTGCGTAGGGAAATGTACACAGACACACAGACACACAGACACACGCACAGACACGTTCACTTTTATAGATATACTAGCATGGGTGACCGACGTTGCCCGATTTTTGGGGGTGTATGCTGAGAAAAAAAAAGATAAATTTGTTTAACTTTGACCTTAATATTTATTGTTTGGGGGTCAAATAAAGTTATTTAGTTAGATCGTGTGCAAGGAACTTATATCTAAAATTTCAAGTGTTTGAATCCAAAATTGTCGGAGGAATTTGTGAGAGTTCTCAAAGGTCAAATCGTTGATCTTTGACCCCTTAACAGCCAAATTTCTGGCCGAAAACGGATTACAAAGATTTTTTCAAATCTCAGTACTCTATATATCGAATTTCGAGTCTGTAGACTAAAAATTGACAGAGTTATTGATTAGTGAAATGTACACACACAGACACACAGATACACAGACACACAAACACGTTCACTTTTATATATATATATATATATATATATATATATATATATATATATATATATACACTAGCAATTTAGCCCGGCGTTGCCCGGGTGTTTGAAGGTGTATGCTGAGCAAAAACAAAAAAAAGGTCAATTTTTTTAACTTTGACCCCTATTATGACCCCTTTACATTTATTGTTTTGAGCTCAAATCAAGTTATTAAGTTAGATCCAGTTCCAAGTAACCTAAATCTAAAGTTTCAGTGTTTAGACCCAAAATTGTCGGAGGAGTTTGGTAGAGTTCTCAAAGTTCAAATCGTTGACCTCTTAACAGTCAAATTTCTGTTCGAAAACGGATCACACAGATTTTCCGAAATCTCGGTACCCCGTATATCAAATTTCGAGTCTTTAAACTAAAAATTGACAGAGTTATTGCGTAGGACAATGTACACATAAACACAGGCAGACACACAGACATGTTCACTTTTATGGATATACTAGCATGGGTGCTCGGTGTTCCCCGGATATTTGGAGACGTACGCTGAGCAAAAAAAAAAAGTGGTCAATGTTTAAAATTTATGACCGCTTAAAATTTATTGCTTTTGACTCAAATCAAGTTATTAAGTTAGATCCATGTACAAGGAACCTATATCTAAAATTTCAAGTTTTTAGACCCAAAATTGTCGGAGGAGTTTGGTAGAGTTCTCAAAGGTCAAATCATTGAACGTTGACCCCTTAATCGCCAAATTTCTGGCCGAAAACGGATCACATCGATCTCCCCAAATCTCACTACCCTGTATATCTAATTTCGAGTCTGTAGACGGTGTTATTGCGTCGGGAAATGTACACACACGGACACAAAGATACACAGATACACAGACAGAAAGACAGACACTTTCACTTTTATATATATATATATATATATATATAAATATATATATATATATATATATATATATAGAGAGAGAGAGAGAGAGAGATAGATAGATAACATGCTGATGTTTATTTTAAATTGGCATTGCAAAGAAACTGCCTATGCGTCATTTATTGTTTGACATTACGTGGGAAATACGTGTTCATGTTAAATTTAAACGTTGAGGCAAACCATCTATTTTAGATGAAATATAATATCTTTAGCTGGTACTTATGCATTGCTTTACATATAATCTTAATTTTAAAACTCTTATTTTTTTCCTTGGTTTTTAAATAAAATGTGTTGGTGTTCCATTTGAAATCTGCGACTTACAAACTGGAACATAAATGTGTGCACATTAAATGAATAAGAGAAAAAAAATCACACAAAAGAATGTTGTTTTAAAATTTAGATATTATCATTCTTAGCCATAGGTATTGTAATACTTCTATCTATCTTTATATAATGTCACTGTATTGAAATACCATTTTTTATAGAGAGCAAGAAAAGTTGCGTCCCAGGACAAGTGTTAACAATAAATATAATCGTAAATTATTAGGTGTTTCTTTCTTTTTGCAAGGGAAAGTATTGTTTCGGTGGCGCTCCGATAAAAAGTAAACTTTATAAATCATTCAAGCACTACCGTGTTTGAATATATTTTAGTCATTTAGAACTGTCTTAAAGCTTTACCGCACACTAGTTCTTCGACCAAATTTCAAACAATTATTACAGTTTATAAACTTCTAAGCTATATTGTGAACACATTTTTCAATTTTCGTTCAGTAAAACAAAAGTTATGATAGAAATTTTTTATGTCACAAAACTGTATAAATGTAAGGAGGTGGGCGACGCTTTTTATAGCAACCTCGTTGCTTCAGCGACTATTGTTGCTACTAATTCACTGCTGTCGCGGAAAGAGGCGAGAATGAAAGCATTAAAGGGAGAACATTAAGGGGATTTTATTGAAAGCAGACGATTGCCTTACATTGTTCTTCCATATATGTTCATGGGGGAAACAAAAAAGACTGATATTAAACAAAGAACAAGTGGATTTATTGGAAGTCTGGAAATGTGGCTGGTCTCCTGTGCTCAGGTCAAGCAACTAACCTCTGTCTTCCTTCGTAAACTGTGGCTCGTGATGTCTAGCCCTCCTAGAAACCTCCACACTTAATTCTAAACGCGTCTGTGTAGAATTCTGTTGAAAGCAAAACGCGAAGCAGCATGCGCTAGAAAGAAAGACAGGCGAATCAGGGGTCTGTCTACTAAAAATTAATTTCACAAAAATTACAGTTCTTTGTACATATATGAACGTTCAGTTATTAACACATTTTAAAGTTCACAAATCTCTTTTCTCGTCACTGGGTGGTACTCAGTGGGATGGAGAGAGGGGGTCAGGCGTTAGGAGCTGGTTCCTCTTAAGATTGGCGCAAATCTGTCTGTTTTCGAGCGAATATTGGCTTTTATAGTAAGGACACGGGTTAGGGGTGGACGATCCACCCAACCAATCAGCTATTCGTTTCCTGGGGATTTCCAGATCTAAATTGTGTGTGCAGTTCAGCCATAGTCTAGAGTTTCGCAAATCTGAGACCAAAATGAAAGTAATTTCATTCGACCTCGGGGGTCAATACCTATCATTCAGAAAGTCCTCGTCTAAAAACAGGTGTCCTCGAGGCCAAATAGGTCTGGTTCCATTTCCCCATTGTTTTAGACATTCCCGGCCTTTTCATTCTCAAACAACAAAACACATGTCTAGTTTTTAACAATAAATAATATATATATATATATTTGTTAATTCAAGTATTTCTGATACCTGCTGTTGTCCGGGATTCAATTAGACAATCTTAGCATATTTACCCGCTCTTCCTCAGGTCCCAGGGGGGGCTCAATCTCCCCAATGGGGAGCAATTCGCTCCATCAAGACGATCACATTCGCCCTCCTTATAGCCATTGCTTCAATAGAACTAATGGAGTCTAATTCTCAACGCACCGCTCTGCCCTTCTTCACAGCTCGCCACCAAGTTTCTCACGCCTTTCTCTCTCCATTGTTGGTTTACCTGTCAAGAAAAGATAACATATGCACAGTCTGATAGCCATCCTTCAACCAGGGTTCTCCCTCTTTTTTCCATACAAAGTTTATAAGAAAGTCATTTCACTAATTTACAGAAAATCAACAGTTTATAAGAGATAATAAAATGAAGAAGTCCACGGTCCCATCAGGTAATTAAGTCTCTTTTTCCTTTCACGTGTAAGTTTTTGTTTGTTACCCTTTTTTCACGATTTACAATAATAACTAAAAAAAAATCACCATTTATAAATTTCACTCACAGTTTTTTTTTTTCAGTTCGTGAATCCTGTATTTTTTAATTGCAACTTAATTAAATTATCATTCTCCTTTTTTCATAAGTTATTTCCCCTGTACAAAAAGTTTTTTTTTTAAGTTACTCGATATTTTCAAGGTTTTTATAAGAGTTATGTCCCTTTTTTCATTTTTTCAGAAGTTTAGTCACCATTTTACAAGATTGTTCTTTTCACAGAGTTTCAGTCACAATTCATAAGATTTTTTCTTATTTTTTATTAACAGCACACTCTCTTAAATAGAGGGTATACAGCCCTAATCAGGGTACTTAAGGCCCCACTTTTAATTATATTAAGCTAGGAGGGATCTCTTTTACTTTAAGAAGTCGCAGTGGAGACATCACCTTATAATTCACAGTTCAGGTCTTTGGAAGCATCTTGTTGAATTGAGGACTTCTTCTCACCTTATTCAAGCCACCGGGATTTCTGTTGACGATTCACAGCTCAGCGCCCTTTTTTTTACACAGTGATCACCACTTATCAAGGCCCGGAAGCCACCCAGGGATAAGGGTTATTGCAAGTACATTACGTTAGTGTGGAGATTTGATGAAGTGTTTACTTAAGGGGGCGGTTCATTAGGAATTTGTTAACGTTGGACTTGAACACATCCAAGTTGTAGTCCGGTGGGTAGCAGGCAGACGGAACAGAGCTCCACAGGCGCGAAGCTCTAAAAAAGAAGCTTTGTTCATGGAATCCGCGTTTTGATTTAGGCACAGATATAGAGTGGGGGAAATTTTTCACAGTGGATTAAGCTAGACGGGTGTTTCTCGTGAAAGATTGGCGAGGGGGGACCAGAGATTGGAGTTCAGACGAGTACCCGCCATGGAAATAAAAATAAAACAAGGATAGGCTCGCAACGTCTCTTCTGTGGGAGTGAGGTTGCAGGGTAGAGAAAAGGGCATCCCCCACTAAGCCACGAACTCTATTTTGTACTCTGTCAAGGCAGGATAGGCTGTTTTTAGCAGCTCCTGCCCAGATATGGCAACAGTATTCCATCCTTGGACGTACTTGGCTTTTATATAGATAGATAATTGCATCAGTAGAGAGATATCTTCTGGAGCGATAGAAGGATCCCACCATCTTTCCAACGACCTTGGCAACAGACTTGATGTACGTGTTCCATTTCAGATCAGGAGTAAAGGCCCAGAAGCTTGTCAAAACACGGGGCCTCACCCAGTCGAGAGCCATCCATCACAATTGATGCCAGATGGGGATCAGAGCGTTGATGATGTAAGGATAGGAGTTTGGTTTCGGATGCATTAAAGGTAACCAGCCACATCTTCCCCCACTGAACCACGCGCTCGAGATCAGAGGAGAGAGAATTAGAGAGAACTTTGTCATTTACAGCCTTTGATGTGTTGCCGTAGATGGTCGTGTCATCAGCATAGATGTCAACGAATGATTTAAGTATGTGTTTAGGGGGGTCATTGATGTAGATCAGGAAGAGAGTTGGACCCAGGATTGACCCCTGAGAGACTCCAGAATTTATATTGCAGGCCTCCGATTTTTGTCCATCTACCACTACTCTTATGAGCCTATCGGAGAGAAATGATTTAATGATTGAGAAAACATTTCCAGTTATACCGTAGCTGGAAATCTTATGAAGTAGACCCTTATGCCATGCCTGCAAGAATTTTGATAAAACAGAGAGAAAAGAAAAGAAAAGAAGAGAAATTTTCGACTCGTCTTCGATTCCTTTGGATTTCAGCATCAGGGAGGTTTTCGGGATACATCTTGTTTGTGTCACCATCAGGAATTGCATTTTTCGGAATAACAGACGGGTTCAGACCAAATTCTCTCTTGCCATCTTTGTGCAACCAGCCTCGAGATGCGTATCTCCTCGTTTCTTCCTCACATTCGTCCTTTTTACACACCATATAATCGCCATCAACAACACACATCATTACTAGCATGCTCACTCCTGCTCCTGTAATTACTACCTTTTGAAGCCTATTCCTAGATTCCGTATTCTCTAGACCGTTTAATCGGGCCTGCAATCCACTCAAATCTATTCGCTTACCCCTCCAAGAACTTTTGGTAACTTGGGTACGCGGCGATGAACGACGGATCACGTCACAGAAAAATAATGGATTACAATAAAAAATTGCGAGCATGAAAAGTAATACGATTAAGCTTAAACATATTCTAGTAAAATATATAATAAATTGTTTACTTAAAATATTGCCGCATTAAGAATTTTTTAAATCCAATTTATAACATTATATAATAAATTCTTGTCCTTTTCTTTTCCAGTTTTATAAACTAGTCCTTTATTTTTCCATGTTTAAGCTTAATCATATTACTTTTTATGCTCACGTATTTCTATTGTAATAAATTAATAATTCTACTCATTCTGTTGCTAAGAATATATCTAATATATAAAAGGCTATCTGTCTGTCTGTCTAAATATTTTCAAACTCTATCTCTACCGAAACTAAAAGTCACCGAGCGGCGCTCGGGGCTTCGAATAATTGAGGTTGTAATGGACTTTTCTTTTATGTGTCTTTAGCCAGTAAAATTAGTTTTTAAAGGGTCAAAATTGAAAAAATCGTGTCACATTCTGTAACTTCATTTTAGTTTATAATATATTTTTTAATCGGTTTATGCTCGTGTCATGTTGGTACAGTGGTAACGTCACCAGCTTTGAATGTTACGGGTTTGCTTTCGGTTTCAATTCTAACTGATAGCACTCAAATACATTTTTTTTTACTTTTGAAATCACGGCTTTATGATAATATATACGAAATTTGGACAAATTAAAATATCATATTAAAGCGTAATTTACAACCGGACAAAGTCGGGTGCCCACACTCTGCTAGTATTCACTAATTGATAATGATAGGTTTAGTCATTGAGATTTTTCAAAATGCACGCATAATATAAGCGTTCACACCCGTGCACCTATCCTAAAAATGTATTACTTTATACAGGGTGTCCCAGTAAAATGTATATACTCTTCAAATTATCTCAGCTACATGAGCACGCTATGCCACATTCCCAAGAGATGTTTAAGAATAAAGAATGACCCTTCCAGCAGGATGGAGCACTTTACTATTATCATCATGACGTAAGAGCATATCTTGATAGTCACCTGCGAAACAGAAAGTTAGAACGAAGAGGAAGTATCGAGTACTGTCTATGCTCACCGAAGTTGATCCTCCCCCATTGAGTTTTCTCTTTGTCGTGGCGGAGGGAGTGCATGTTAAACACAGGGTTCACACCACAAACGAGCTACAATGAATGAGCTGAAAGCAAACATTTCGATGATTAACTGCTTTCTATATTTGTTAACAGTATTTTGACGTAGGAATGTTTTCTTTCTTACAATAAATGTTGGTTTTATGGTCATTTAAAAGGTGTATATATTTTATTGGGACACTCTGTAGTTTATTTTACTTGAGTAGATCACCAATTATCAAGGGCTGGAAGCCTTTCAAGTATAAAGATTAAATGTCAGGTAGATGGTGAAACAACAAGGTCAGTCATGGTGGAATTTGGTTATGGTTAGATAATCTAAGAAAACGACACAGTACAAGTTTATTCACACAAGATTTGAAGACGAACATGTTATAGTCTGCCGGGAATACATTTTTTGAAATAGAGCAATTCTTCACTCTACATATATTGTATCTTTGTTTTAAAGCTGTTTTTTTTTTTTCTCGGGGCTAATGCGAGTTCAGGTCAGTTTGTTTTTGTAATGATGGTAAATATTGGTCAGGATTTAAGAGAACAGTTACACAATAATTTATTTACATTGGATTTGAAAACCGCTATGTTGTAGTTAGCCGGGAATCAGCATCGGAAGTATTGTGTTCCACGGACGTTTAGTGAAATGAAAGAAACTCAGCTCATTTACGTACACATAGGGCAAAATCAAAATTGTTGACAGTTTTTGTAGTAAGACTTGATTTTATTTATAGAACGAAACCATAGATTAAAGCTCAGCTGAGCAACTATCGTAAAAAATAACGATAGAGCATAAAAAAATCGAGAACATATATTTTTAGAAAGTTGTTGCAGGGAGGAGAAGAGGACACTTGATTTCGGTGTCGGTTTTATACGCTGTCAATGGAGGAAAGGTGCTCACCATCCACGTCGTCATTTTCATCATCATCGTCATCATCATCATCATCATCATCATCATCATCATCATCATCATCATCATATCGTATACATCCGAAGATTCTATTGTTGGTATTGGTTTACCCGATATTCTTCTAGTAAGAATTATTTTTAGAAATACATCAGGTACTTAGGGGAAGGGGCCCGTAGAGGTTGCTAAGTGAAAGTTTTTTTTGTGGAACGAACTGGATTCGAACTGGGGACACGCATGTCAGTCAGTATCATTATACACCACGAAGTCTCATCTCTCTGAATGTGGCAACATTATAATCGCGAACAAAACTTACACGAACGGTCGCTAAATGAAGGGAGATAACTTCAAAATAAGAGGAATACTACTTCAAGTGTATAAACAATTACATCGCTTATATTTGTTATAATCAGAATCAAATCTCTTTTTCCAAATCATTATATAAATTATATATCGCCATGTAATCTATACACAACATTTACTGTTATCTTATTAATGAATATTATGTATTTTATTTCTGGTATAGTCCTCTTTTCATCATTATTTCTGGTATACTCGTTTTATCTTAATGTTAACTCAACACTTGATCCCCTTCCTAAGTTTCAATCGTTCATATTTGTGGTAGTGATGATAACTGACAAGGCCACCTATGACATACAGATCTGATACTAAGCGGTATTATGGGTGCAAAAGAGCCCTGGTAAACAATTACGAGTCAACATTAGAATTTTTCGTCGACGTGGGGCAAGTAAATATGGGTCGATCGTGGAACTGTAAAGAAAGTGAGTGAAAGTAGAAACATGGTTTCTGTGCAATCTCATCATGTTTTGTTAGCCAAACTTTTCCCGACTTTGTATGAAACAGCTAAATATTATTGGTATATGTGTCAGGGTGTGAGGATCTGCTATCCTGTAAGGAGACAAACTTGACGCAGACCAATCAATCTTAAAGCAGGATTTTTGTGAGCACTATGAAGAGCCCCGTCTCGCTTAGACGAACAAATATATAAAAAGCATAGCACATCGCATACAATATTAATATAAAGATAAAATGTATGTTATCCCATCTAATAGTTCTATAAAATTTATCCTTTCGTTCACGGCATTTTGAAATCATTTTATGCTTTTTTTCTGATATTCTTAGTCTGATTCGCCAAAGTCTTCAAAAATATATTATTCTACTGGTGGGGGTGCATGGTCTTGCTCGGTCGTAAAACACGTCTAAATATATTTAAATTCATGCAAATTCCGTACTTCTTATTACCGAGTCAAAAAAGTAGTGGAAAAATTGAACATTCTGCATTTTAATTTTCAGACATACTTCTGTATGCGTTATTCATCCATCCAAACAAAGATTCTGTATACGTTATTCATCCATGCAAACAAAGATTCTGTATATGTTATTCATCCATTCAAACAAAGATTCTATATACGTTATTCATCCATCCAAACAAAGATTCTGTATGCGTTATTCATCCATTCAAACAAAGATTCTGTATACATTATTCATCCATCCAAACAAAGATTCTGTATACGTTATTCATCCATCCAAACAAAGATTCTGTATACGTTATTCATCCATTCAAACAAAGATTCTGTATACGTTATTCATCCATCCAAAGATTCTGCATACGTTATTCATCCATCCAAACAAAGATTCTGCATACGTTATTCATCCATCCAAACAAAGATTCTGTATACGTTATTCATCCATCCAAACAAAGATTCTATATACGTTATTTATCCATCCAAACAAAGATTCTATATACGTTATTCATCCATCCAAACAAAGATTCTGCATACGTTATTCATCCATCCAAACAAAGATTCTATATACGTTATTCATCCATCCAAACAAAGATTCTATATATGTTATTCATCCATTCAAACAAAGATTCTGTATAAGTTATTCATCCATCCAAACAAAGATTCTGTATACGTTATTCATCCATCCAAACAAAGATTCTGTATGCGTTATTCATCCATCCAAACAAAGATTATGTATGCGTTATTCATCCATCCAAACAAAGATTCTGTATACGTTATTCATCCATCCAAACAAAGATTCTGTATACGTTATTCATCCATCCAAACAAAGATTCTATATACGTTATTCATCCATCCAAACAAAGATTTTATATACGTTATTCATCCATCCAAACAAAGATTCTGCATACGTTATTCATCCATCCAAACAAAGATTCTGTATACGTTATTCATCCATCCAAACAAAGATTCTGTATGCGTTATTCATCCATCCAAACAAAGATTCTATATACGTTATTCATCCATTCAAACAAAGATTCTATATACGTTATTCATCCATCCAAACAAAGATTCTGTATACGTTATTCATCCATTCAAACAAAGATTCTGTATACGTTATTCATCCATCCAAACAAAGATTATGTATGCGTTATTCATCCATCCAAACAAAGATTCTATATACGTTATTCATCCATTCAAACAAAGATTCTGTATACGTTATTCATCCATCCAAACAAAGATTTCACTTGCTGTAAACCATCGTTTGTGAATGGTTACTATTTCCTCTTAATTTCAGTCCTATGCGATCAGTAGTTTATCCGTTAAATATTTACATACACAGACACCTAAATCGACTATGTTTTTATATAGATAAAAAAATTTAAATCCGGGTGTAATATTTAAAATATTACTTTATAGTATATTTGTGTAGGAGAAATGTTTAAAACAGTGTACATTATATTTAGAAATCTCATTGATTATTTTTCTTGTAGTTTCTATAAAATTCCCATTTCTTTTTTCTTTATAGTAAAGTTGTTAATCTTAATTTTTTTAATCTCTCCAAGTAACTTTACTATTTTACTGTGTTGGCAGTGAAGCTACTCTCCTGTGCATGCTTTCTAATTTTAATATTACATTCTGATGTCCATCTCTAAATACTAAAGACTAATAATGAAAGAAAATGTAATTCATCACAAGATGTACAATGATAGCAACAACGAAATAAATTTGAATAATGATTACAAATGTTATAATATTAATAGAAATAAACTTGAATAATGATTACAAATGTTTTAAAATGAAACACGTTTGAGCATATCACGTGGCACCTTTAAATATGAAGTAATTCGGACAAGAAAAATATTTATTATAATCTGATTAATCGTTTCGGTTAAGCTCATTTTTGCAGACATTTTCCTCTTCTTAAATTACATTGGAATTGTTCTTAGTCTTGTTACAACTGAAAAATAATATCAAACCCCTAGGCTCGATCAAAATTTGACAGTTTTCAACAAACAGTAATAAAAAAAATGCCGATAACAATAGCAAAGTTTCACACTATGACAATTCTTAAAATAAACTGGAATTAAGAATTAAAAAAAAAAACGTAAAATTAAACGAATGCAGTAATATTATATATGTGATAGAAGACTCGCAGTATGTCTTGTGCGAGCTATAGGCGAAAAAAGAATCTGCTATATTAATGAGTCACCAGAAGTGTTTGTGTGATTTTTAGAAAACTCTAAACAAATACTTTTTTTTTAATTTTCTTCCTTTGAAGATTGTAACGATGGGTATGGGGCAACTAAACCAGCTGCCAACATTGCCCTGCTTTTTATTGAAACCAACCGAGATCTCTTTTTAGTATCCTCGTTGTTCCCTTAAGTGCAATTGTCCGGATCTCTTTTGCACTTGGTTCACCAGGAATATTAGTTAGGTAGGACTTCAGGTTCTTCTTCATAAACCCTGTGGCACCTATAATAACTGGTATGATTGATATATCCTTAAGATTCCAGTTTCTGTTCATATCATACATGAGCCCTTGATATTTGGTCTGTTTCTCCCTTTCAGCTCTGTTCAGGCCTCCAGCATTAGAGACACTCACTTAAACCAAGGTTGCAACTCTTTCTGCAACTCATCAGAGTATTGAAAACGATGAGTTGTGAAATGACAAGAATTTTATTATTTAAGACAATCGATTGACAAGTAGCTTTTAACATTTGACTTGAAAACGACCACATTGTGTTTAATATTATTTGGATTATTCGAACTATTGATCGAATTGTATATTGTCGGACTAACATGAAGACATTTATTTCCAGCTGGTGATGAGAATGTTAGATTTCTACGTTTTGTCTTTCCCTTTCTGCCTCGCTTCCGAATGGGCTTAGGCTAACTGAACTCTGGCTCCTTTTGCCAAATGCCTTCTCTCAAGTCTCTTCTTTAACTAATTTCGAACATTAATGTAACTGTATATATTGAATTATATTTCTTTGTGACGTCAGAACGTGGCCAACATGTGCCGGCTTTGCACGTGGATTTTACATATGATTCCAACGCGTTTTCTGGCACACAAGGAACATACTTTAATCTCCATTTTTTTCATAGTCCATTCTAGCTGCTCTGATCTAACTTTGTTGTATAGTTATTTCTACTATAATGGGCAATTTGCTACGTCCCTTGAATGGCATCTAAATAGCAATATATATTCCTTTTAACTTTAGATCACAATATTCTCCTTTAATAAATATTATTTTCGATCCTTATTACCTCATTTTTTTAATTATCGGGAACTGTTCCCTTAAATATACATCATTCTGAATATCGCTCGCACTGAGGATTGAAGCTTAAGGATAGAAGAGTATAATTTACAATTGAATTTTACCAAAAACATAGGAACATATCTTAATGAGCTGCAAAGTAGCCACGTCTGATGTTGTAAAAAGGGTGGGAAGTTCAAGGAATGGAGCTGCGCGTGGTGGTTTCATTTACTTCCAGTTACACACAGTAAGAAATGGCAATTTCTTTAGTGGTTTTAACTAGATAGCAAATGAATCGCATTCATTAATACAACCCAATAACTTGCTGCCCCAAAATCCTTCCGTTTTTCATAGGATATTATTTTGACCTCATTTTTTAAAAGTTGTCCAGCTTTGAACACTGGGAAACAACGATGAATACTTAACAATACATAAATAGAACATCATCACAATAAAAAAAAATCCCTATTAACACGCTTTTGTTTCATAGAATTGTTTCATATTCTTAAGCTAAAGTGTATCATATAAGGTTTTAGCCATGGAGATCAGTGGGATTACTATAACAATGTTTCTGAAGAAGGTAAAAATGTGAGAGATAATGATAGAAATCGAGTCATTGGAATTGAGTAGAACAACACAATAATGGAAACCATGTAGTGTTAGAACAGTTAAAATAAATTGTTTGTAACTCTAATTATATTGCTTTTTAGAAGTACATTGTGTCTTTAGCTCTCTCCCTTTCTCTTTTTCTCTTTCTCATATATATATATATATATATATATATATATATATATATATATAGTAGAGATTTAGAAGGCTGTCACAATGCGAACAGATACACCATTGTACACCGCTCACAGCCCAACTCACAATCCAGATAGGACATTACTACAAGCCTCCCCCCTATATAAATTATATATATATATATATAAAAATAATATAATAAAAGAAATTTAATAAATAAAAAACAGCAAAAAAAAAATAAAATATAGCTAACTGAAGTAACAGAAACCAATTAAAAAAAAGAAAATGTCCCATCTACTACCACTTATAATCTCATGGAAATAAATACATTAACAACTCCCAAGGAATGTCATCCCAATGCCCCCTCCCTACCTAGCTTCCTACTCCTAGCAACACTAACCTAAACACCCAGCTCACGACTGGGGCGCACCATTCACCACCCCACCTCATCTCCTCTCTCACATCCCACCCCTACTCTATCCTTCAATAGCTGACCAGACACAGCCCACTAGCGACTTACGTGACCTAGATAAACATAGACACCCAACATATCATCAGAAAAAAAATAGTAATAGTGATAAAGACAAAAAAAATAGAGAACATACAAAATTGAAAAAGCTCACGCTAAAGCAACAAGTTATAAACAAAAAAAAAGAAAAAAGACAAATAAAATAAATAGAAATAAATAAAAAATTATAATCAGACCGTACATAAATCCACTACTTACATTTGCTCTAAGGCCCCACATAGCTACCCAACTTCCGCTCCATCATCTAGCATGCTTTGAATCGATCTGTTACGCCTACCATTTGAAAAGAGAATTTTTCCGAAATTAAAAATGGATATTGTCGCAGACATAACCAGTAAGACATTTTACCAATACAACTGAATAAATATATATACATATATATATATATATATATATATATATATATATATATATATATATATATATAAAATATATGTATGTACTTATTGATTTGTAAATCACCACTTGTTCTCGTCTTCTTTCACCAACACCGACTATATTTCATTCCTCGCATTGTGACAGCCTTCTAAATCTCTACTACGTACCTATCCCATACAATGCTTCAAGCAAACTACATATCGACCATATATATATATATATATATATATATATATATATATATATATATGTGTGTGTGTGTGTGTGTGTGTGTGTGTATTTATATATATGTATATATAAGGCAATTTGTCTCTGTTAGTCTGTTCCATATGAACTCTGAAACAGCTGGGCCAATTTTTGTTGAAATTTCACACGAATGCAATTTATAGATCTTGAAATATTTCTTATTGTTTTTAAAATATAATTATCAACCGACACGTGTTTCGTCGTTTCCGACTCATCAGAATGGTTGAATCTAGGGAGATTGATGAGTCGTAGACGACGAAACACGTGTCAGTGGATAATTATATTTTAAAAACAATATGTATGCCGCTCCCCATGTGGGGGCACCAAGTTAGTTAAAGGGAAAATTATTCCCAACTCGCATTTAGGTAAAAATGCACTTTCGTAAATAACTGAATTCATTCAGAAACGCATCGCAAAAACAAAAACAAACAACACCGAAATATTTCTTAGGCATTTTATGTAGCGAAATGCTTCCGATGAGTATCGAAAATTCATAATCCAATGACTCCGATCAAGGAGGAACAGTCCGATTTTGACCAAAGTTAACACCATATACAGCCTAACAGCAGAAATGCGTTTCAAATGTTTTATTACGGCGCATGCAGAATGGTTCAGAACTCAACAGAAGCTTCTTCGATATGATAGGAACGCTGTTTATAACAGATATGAACCATAATGCTTGACTTTTGTATTCTAAACTTTAATTTAAACCTTTATAAACAGGCAGGTAATAAAGCCAGGCATATAAATCGAAATCGAAACCAAAACCTGAAAGGTAGGTTCTTTGATATGACAGGGGTGCGTTTAAAATTATTATTTCTGTTTAGAGTACATTTAAACAATGATATTTGATTTTTGCATTTTAACCTCTATTCCATGGTATTATGTAAAATAAATTTATAAAATCAACAGTAAGTTCTCTACAGTTCAATATAGACTACCATTCAAGAATGACTAAGTCACTGTGGAGAGACATGTTAAGTTGCTTCCGGGTTATTCAAGATGCTTCTTACCTCCGATACATTTTCAACCTCATATTTGACGCCCTCGCGCCTGCTCGGCTTAATTAAAAAAAAACAAAAAAACTAGAGAGTTCTTATATACAGTTTCCAGCCAACGCCATCTCGATAATGACAACACGAGAATAGCTATTTTACTTCCGAGGAAAAACGAGACTAAAACAAAAAGTGTTTTTATTTGCGTCTCAGAGCTAACACGCTCTGAGATGCAAATAAAAACACTTTTTAAAAACAGTTTGTTGGTTTGTTCTATATTTTTCACTTTGTTTAATATGCTTCTAAGAGACGGCAAATTTCCAACTTAATAAAGTATAGCTTTTTTTATGAATGAACTTTTAAATTTACCATTTTGGAAAAATATCGCTTTAATTATTATTTACTAACTAGTAAACCATGAATAAACTAATTGAATTTTATGTTTGACTTATTTTTATATCAGTGGATTAATTAATCCTTCAAACACACACACACAAACATATATATATATATATATATATATATATATATATATATACACATTATATATATATATATATATATATATATATAATGGGAAAATTCAAAAAAAAATTTCCCCATTTCGATACAATTCTAGATTCCAATTCCGATTCTTTATAAATCTCTAAATATTTAACTATAAAAGTGTTATTTTATCCCGATTACTGTAAAAACACATCTTAAATGTGCATATATTTTCTCAAACGTAAAAACACACTTGTGAGGGGGTTGATCTAGAGATTTTAGTTATACTGGAAGTTTAAATAAATATTTATTATTTTATTATTACTACTAGCAGTAGATGTTTCTTAAACTAGAATCAAATAAAGGTAATTAAAGGAATCGGTTTTTTCATCAAAAAATAGACCCAAATTATTCCGATTCCGATACCCCAAAAAGCTCCGATTTTTTCCGATTCCTGATTTCGATTAATCGTCCCAACACTTATATATATATATATATATATATATATATATATATATATATATTACTACTACTGTTACACTAATACGACAAATATATATTATTATTACTATTACACTAATATATACATATACATATATATGGATGTGTATATGTGGGTGTGTGCGTGTGTATCAAGGTAAGAAAAATATGTGTAAGGTCTTTATTCTCCTTTCCACATTTCTCATTTTCTTTCTCTATTGTTTTTTTATTCACCTTTGAATTCTTGCATTAGTTGCTTCGTTCTCAACCTGCTATGTTTGTTTTTATACTGGAGTAAACTTGAGTTTTTTTTATCGAAACATTGTTTCAATGATAGATAATCAGAAAAGAAACAAATATATGTACTTAAGTCATTGGAACACTTACAAATAGAATCACGACTTTCCTTATTTATAAACTAATTTTTAATTATTTGCTATAAATAATTATAAACTACATCCTTGTTTTCTCGCAAATTGTGATTCTCATGATTTACTAATCTTGACTGATTAATTTAGGTAAAACTTGGTCTAATAGTTGTTAATCAGGAAGAAAAATTATGATATAGATTTAATAATTGTAAGAACAAATCTAAATTGAACAAAAATGTCAACCTTTAAAATGCTTTATTAGAGGAAAATGTCGGACATTATATTATAGTGAATTTATTCTGGTGGTCATAGCCAGAGTGGAAGTACCTGTGACTAAGGGAGGAAACCCCCGTCGTCGTTGTCTAAATATGACATGAAAGAACTACATATAATTAGAATTAAATATAAAATCTGATTAAATTTGTACTATTATTATATAACACATTTGTAAAATGCGATGGGCAATAAATATTTAATATTTATCTCTAGTCATTTAAACTAGTAACGGCAAGAAAATATAGTAAAACCGCCTTTACTTTATGAATGAAGATAGCCGCTCATTGGAAACTGGCCCAGGTAAGTTATTTCGGTCATCTCTGAATTTTTTTATACTATCTTGTTATACATTTTCTCTTCGGGAACTTTCTTTTTCATGGAAAAAATATTCAGTGTTAAAAGAAAAACATTGGTTATATATTCTGTTTTTTCCGCGTTCTTTAGCATTTTTTATTTTATTTTTTATTTATTTTTTATTGTGTATGTGTGTCTGTGTGTGTGTATGTATGTGTGTGTGTGTGTATGTGTGTGTGTGTGCGTGTGTGTGTGTGTGTGTGTGTGTGGATAATCGAGATTGATGATTCGAACCATCCCCATGACTTTTTCCTGTTGAGTCTTACACATGCAATGCAGGGTGGAACGATAAAATTGTCGCCCTATAAAAGACGACATTATTCCATATCCGGTTTAACTGGTTTTCTTTTTTTGTTGTTGCACATCATCTTCTAGTTTTCCAGTTGTGTACAAATCCCAAGAGCGATAGGAGCTTTCTATCATGTCTGAAAGTGACACAATGTTCAACGAACGAGATCGGCGATGCGCCTCTGTACAACTCATGCTCCCTACTAATCCTAGTTATGACAACAGGACCATTACCAGCACCCTCAAAATGCATTTCTGGATTATCACGAATAATAAGGGTCTGCTCAGCGTGATGAAAACCATATTTCCGGCGTGTATTTATGCGTGTGCGTGTGTATATGCCAATAAAAATCTCGAACGGATGCAAAGAATTGAAAAATTCTTTTTTCTCTGAAAGGTGTGAGTCCCTAGATTGTCCTTATCTATATATTGTTCGTAACGAACAACACAGAAAAAATCTATCTATATATGGTTCGTAAAGAACAACACACAAAAAAGCCCGAAATAAAGGATTTGGGGCCGTTTTGTTTTTGTCGAAAGAGTTACCTGCCCATGTAAACAGAATTTAGCACTGTCTGTATAAAGTCGCGGTAACATCTTCGGCATACAGACAGGACTGGTGCCGCAATAGATAGCGTCTGACTACGGATCAGAAGATGCCATGTTCGAATCCTGGCAAGTTCGTAATTATTTTAACTATCATTTTCTCCAACGTTTACTCATTATCCTTACCCTTAGGGTATTGTTTTCGGTGATTTTGTTTTGTGCATATGGGAATTTCCCATACTCCGAGTTCACAAGGTAAGCGTTGATAGTAAGACGATACTGGGTGTACTTGATGTTGAGCGTACTCTATTTTGTGTTTGACTCGGCGTTGTGTGTATAAAATATTAAATAGCGTGTTTCATGGCATGTACACTTAATTACAGATGGATTATCTTTTCTTTTTATTTTTATTTCTTTTACTCTGTTTGCTACTTTATATCTAGTTCGTCCTCGTTTTATAATATTTTCCGGTTTATATTACTGTACACATAGATTCGAAAAATTTGTCAAAAAACAAATATATAACAAATAAATGTTATCAAAGGCAAGATAAGTTACTTTTCTACCAAACTGGATATATTTTTTGTGTTTTTATTCAATGCAACATATTTATTCAGCTCGAAAAACATGCAGTGTTTACCGATGTATTGGACAATTCAAAATGGCGGCCGACTCTCTCTTAAACACGGTAAGTTCGAGAATGAATAAACATGTTACATTGAATAAAAACACGAAAATTATATCCAGTTTGGTAGAAAAGTAACTTATCTTGCCTTTGATAACATTTATTTGTTATATATTTGTTTTTTGACAACTTTTTCGAATCTATGTGTACAGTAATACGAACCCATATTTTCTATTTTTTTATTGATCAGAAATTTGTTGTTTTTATTTTTTCAGTTTAAAAACATTTTTAAACTTAATTTTTTTTTTAATATTTTCTCATACACTTTTAAAACTTTATCTTAGTATTTCATTTACTTATAAATTGTTTTGTATATATATCTTTTTTGTTTTCTGAATATTCGCTTTTATCCCCATCATATCGTTCCTCTTATAAAATAATTTTTCCAATTCGGATCCCAAAAATATTTTCTATTTCTAATCTGACTGCTTTAACTTCCTAACTCCATATCTATATCTATATATATATATATATATATATATATATATATATAGAGAGAGAGAGAGAGAGAGAGAGAGAGAGACAGACAGACAGACAGACAGACAGACAGACAGACAGAGAGAGAGAGAGACAGAGAAGGGGGAGATGGGAAATAACTAACTAATCAACGGTTCGTCTTTATTGTAAAACTTTAATGGAAATACAACTTGGTTTATCCCTTTTTATCTCTCTATCTCGTCGGAATACTATTCCCATTATTCTCCTTATGTGTGTGTGTATCTTATTATTATAATTATAAAATTGAGTTCTTTTCTCTCTCTAAATGTGATATAACATGCAATTTTTTCTATTTTAAAATTATTAAAACGACAATTTTTATATACTCAGTTACAGATACGCGATTAACTGCGTGATGATTAACTTATTTGCATTTTCTTTAATTAATTAGATACACTTATTCACTTTTTATTGTTTCTCATTAGATGATTAGTTTCGTTTCACTATTCCGCTGAATTCTATTTATGCGCAGTTTCTACATTCTACATAAGTGCATAGAATTTAAGATAAAAACGTTGTAGAACACATAATATATATATATATATATATTAAATTGTAATTCAATGAATTTCAAAAAACTCTCATTGAGTTTTTTGAAATTCATTGAATTACAATTTAATTTATTTGCTCTATCTTGCATATCGAGCAATTCTTGTTTAGATGGGATAACTTATTGAATATTACTGCCAGTAATATTTTGTAAACCAACAATCTCACGTTTACATAACCACTGATTGTTAAATAAATATATATATATATATATATATATATATATATATATATATATATATATATATATATACCTTGTCGGTGTGCGTAAGTTCGTTATACTCGTTTTGCGCATGCGCTAATTAAAAGTTATATGTCAAACAACTTTTTTGTTTTCTGCAGTTTTGTATGCATATGCTAACGAATAAGGCTGGAGAGCTATAGGTTTTGGCGTCTATTCGTACTGATAGCACACACTTTTCAATTCGCTACTATATATTATGGACAATATAATAATCGATTCGCTCTATAAAATTAAATACGTAATCTGCCTTAGTTAAAATATAAAATTTGAGCATATTTTACGACCGGGCAAAGGTGAGGTGGCCTAATATTATATACAATACTGTATATCCACGTAGTTGTTTTGCTTTTGTACAGGTTTAGAATAACTAATGGTTAAAAGATTAAGAAATAACAGTAAAATCTGTTTGTTTGTATAAGCACTTACTTGCGTGCACATGCTAATACAGAATCGATCAGCTGGCCAGTAAATAACCGTAATGAAAAAGGTGTATGCAAATTGAACAAAACGAAATAACTATAGATGCGTGTGAGCATTGTCATTTAAGAAACGCCCAATGAAAAATAGCGCAACGAGTGTAGAGAAAAAAAAAGTGCAGCAAGAAAAAACATCTATAAAAGAACACGAACGAGAGTAATGAAAACAAGGAGTACATGAAAAAGAAAAGACACGCAAATACACAAAGTTGTGGTAGTGATTGTAGAAAAGGTTGGTTGGTTGTTGGTTGTTTGGTTGTTTTTGTTTTACGGTATATCAACCCTTTTCAAGTTAATTAATGCCGAATCCAAAGATTTTGAAGAAAACTTTTTAATAGAATATATTTGTTGTTTTCAAGTCGGTGTCTATTTAACCCATAGTTGGGACCCTAACAGATACTACCACTCCGGGTCAGAGTGGACCTGGGAGCAATGGCAATTAAGGGGTGGGTCCACACTCTCCAAAGCCCGCAAGCTGGGGCCTCACCACTGAATATAGTTTAAGGTTGTAGAAAAGGAAGAACTAGAGGGGGAGGGAAGACGAATAATAATAATAAGAAGAAGAAGAAGAAGAAGGAGGAGAAAAATGAGGAGACGTGGAAAATAAGAAGATATATAAAAATAAGGGATTGAAAGAGAAACAGAAAGAATATGCAGAAAAAGAAGAAAAGAAAATAAAGCATCGAAGAATAAGACATGAAAAAAGAAGAAATAGAATTAAATGCGAATGAATAAGATATTTAAAAGAAGGGAAATAAGTAGGATAAGAATAATAAAAAAAACTTAAAGCGATAATAAGATATTGGTAAATACAAACGTTAAGAAAAAAAAACCTTTGAGGGATAAGATATCGAAATATACGAGAGGTACGAAAATAATAGTAGAAAATAACGAAAAAGTTAAAGAAAAAAAAGTTTTAAAGAGTTTTACCGGAAGAACCAGAAAAAAAAAGTTTTTAAAATACGTTTAAAACAAAATAGGTTGAATGATCTAAGTAAGAAAAAAAAAACGGATATCGAGGCAAAAAATTAAGTTGAATCTTGCGGATTTTCTTGGATTTTGTTTTCCGTTCGAATTCGCCTTCATCGCTATAATAAAGAGAAAATACGATTATTTCAATGTCTCTTTCTCAGAGATTTTATGTAATTATAGGCGCTACTTGGAAACTTGATGCATCGCCTGTCAAAGTGTTGATAAATTAACTCTGAAAATGACGATTTAAGGACGATCCCTCTCAAGCATTATCGCAAAGATGCGCTTCATTCAAAGGAAAATGATCTGTTCTGTAAAGAAAATGCCGTTTCAAGGTTAAGTCTTACCGGAAATTATACCAACGGGTGCTTTTCTTTGTTTCGTGAGGTAAACCAGCAAAATGTTATCGATTTATTTCGCAAATGCTGAAGTTTATATCGGCAACAACAGCAGTAATAATAATAATAATAATAATAATAATAATAATAATAATAATAATAATAATAGTAGTAGTAGAAATTCCATAGCGGACTCTTTCATTCTTTCATATGCAATATATTGATGTTGACATTATGTTCAGCGTAAATGGAGACGTTCTGATATTATTGTAGTTCTTTTATTAAAACTGCAAAAGTATTTCTTTAAGCTAGCTGGGATGTCCAGCGTAGCCCTCTCATAAAGTACGCTTAAATATGATATTTGAATTCTTTCAGATTTCGTATATATTATTATAGCGTTAATGTTGTACATATTTTTTTATGTATTATGAAGTTGCGACTTAAAAAATAAAAATATATATTACCTGTGGTGCATTAGTTGGAATCGAAACTAAAACCAAAACATATATATATATATATATATATATATATATATATATATGTTTTGGTTTCAGTTTCGATTCCAAATATATTTCTGGAGTGCCATCAGCTATAATCGAAACCGAAACCAGAACGCATGAAATTTTTTGGTAAAATTATGGATTACGAGAAATCGAAGTTCATAATTAAATTACAGTCACTCGGATGAAAGCGTGACACACAAAATAAATAACACGCATGCTAATCTATTAATATATAGATTATCCTGTCAGATTCTAAATTTCGCCGTGCCAGCAGACAACATGGTGAATATTAAGGAGGCGTAGAGCCGGAACTGGCCAGAGAGCTGAAATGGTAAAAGAATTGGCTCTTTAATAATACATTCGCATCTCAAAAGCATGGACCGCATTGAATAGGATGCGTTTAGTATGGACTTCGGTACTAACTAACAAACTGAAAAGGCAGTTCTTCAAGGCAGTGGTAGAGCCTGTCCTTGTTTATGGTGCTACAACATGGACACTCACCAAAAGATTGGAAAGAAAACTAGACAGCACATACACCCGTATGTTATGAACAGTACTGAATATATCTTGGCAAAATCATCTCACGAAGCAGAAACTTTATGGCTACCTACCTGCCATATATAATACCATCAGAGATAGACGCATACGATTTGCTGGTCATTGTCTGAGGAGCAATCATAAATTGGTGAGTGATGTATTGCTATGGACTCCATGACACGAACGCGCAAGCAAGGGACGATCTAGATCCACGTACCTCCAGCAAATAGCACACGACGCCAACTGTAAACCTGAAGATCTGAGGCAGCTGATGAAAGACAGGAAACTCTGGACAGGAAGAGTCAGATCGGTCCGCGCAAGGAGCCCTTCATGATGATGATGATGATGAATAAATATAAAATCTGCATGAATTAAAACATATGGCGCTTGTATATAAATGCCGAGCCGTGTGCGAAGTGACGTCACTGTAAGGAAAAAGAAAAAGAATGGAAAAAGAACGTGCCCACAAGCCGATGAGAACGTTAAAGAAGACGATCACGAGAAGACATCACGATACGTAGGTATGGTCACATCCGTCAGAAGTTACGCGTGTCGGAGAATGAAGAATAAAAGTATTTTCGTAAAACAGTGATTTGAAGTTATTTTCTATTTCTTATGTTTGTTTCCTTTGAGACTGAGTCTACAACGTGTTGATTCTCTAACAATGTAACAGATGACTGCAGTAGTACTCATGTTCACAAAGAGCATACGATGTTTTGCTTAAAAGAAAAGAAATGTCTAAATCTCTATATAAATAAAATGAACTCATTTTTTCCCGTCGGATTTTGACCTTAATAGGATTAAAAATCAAGATATTTCATGCAAATATAATATGCACAAACGGCAGAACAATATCTGAGGTGTGTTATAGGCTTATTATTTCTCAAATTCCTCGATAATCTTAGATTTCTATACTATTTCTGCTGAGAATTCACGGCCAAAATCGGTTAAGATCAATGAAAGTGGTAAAATATTTTCTCTCTAATAAATTCCTCCTCCCCCTGCCACCACTTAACACCGTTTGGGGATCGTTCACAAGGAACAGTTGAGAAGAGAACACCGGTTTGGCTTCGTAGTTCTTTCATGTGAAGTTATTTAAAATCACTAAACTAAGCTGCAGTGCTCTGTGGCGTAGTGGTTAGCGTGCTGGACAATTCACATTATATTTTCACATTCGCGCCGACCTACCGTAGTCGTTTTTTTGGGGTTTTTTTCCTAAACAACTGGAATGGACTTTTCTTGGTGGCCGAACTGTTAACGTTGCAGATGTTTTTTTTTTTGTTTTTTTTTTCACACTTTATTTTCCTACTTTTACTCATGACTCCGGGTTTGATCCTTCCTACTTACCTACCATAACATTTTTTAAAACTCCCCCCCCCCCGTCCCGGAAACAAACACTCGGGCAACGCCGGGTACCCCCGCTAGTATTAAATAAAATCAGCTAATTATAACAAGGCTTTCAGAACCCAGTAAAATGTTTATTCTTTATAGTGACGTAAAGGAACATAATAAGAGCTGTACTAATGATGGATACATGAAAAACTTCGAATACGTTATTGATCCGTGTGAAATGCATCTAAATCAAATGTAAAATATACATCGACGATGAATATTGCAATAAAGAGATATAAAGTTTTTTTTTCCACGTATTTAAAACTGTATTAAAAATTAATGCAGTTTTTTTTCCATGTATTAAAAACGGTATTAACAATAATTGCAGTTTCTTTTCCATGTATTTAAAATTGTATAGATCAACACTTTAAATTTCATTCGTCATTGGATTGTAAAGATAAAGATTCCCTTGAAGGATGTGGAATATTCATAGTATAAACGAAACGGGAGAATTTAAAGTTTAGCATTAATAATATGCTATTATCTAAATTTTCCTTTCCCATATGATTAGACGCAAGTGATTCTTAAAATGGAAATCGAGTGTTGTCTCTGCGTTCACTTAACTAAATCCTTTTACTAATCAGCCATCACAGACCAAGGACAAAAAGCCACTCAACACTATAGATTAACAAGATGACTTGCTTATCAATTTGTAATATTGCCGTCTATATAATTCATGGTCGCACTTTAAAAAAAAAATGCGTGCTTTTAGTATATACACACTGAATAGCCGTGGTTTATGTAATCAAACAAATATTTGTACAATCAACAGTTTTATTTATTACAGTGAAGTATGACAAAAGATGTTTGGTCGCTATGAGCGTGATGTGTGGTTGGTTGGTCAGGCGACAACAGAAGTTGGTTGGTTGCCTTCTCTCTCTTCTCTGTTTGTTTACCTTTGTTTTGAACTATATTTATATTTACATCACTCCACATTCCTTGATCGGATTTTAATTGTTCGTTTATTTTGACCATTAGATTTGAAATTTCGAATGTATATTTTTCCGCCTGTTGGCCATTAAAACCCAGTTAAAATATTTTCTGTCATTGTTGAATTATCGATAGGAATATAGGGTTGACGTCATCACAGCAATCCGATTTACGTCTGGTTTACATCGTTGTCCATCAGTTATGAAACAAATGAAATAATGAAAAATATTATTAGATGAATTAAAATGATGAATATTACGAACAGAATAATGACTGTAAATCAAATTTAATCCAAATCTGAAATATTTGCGTTATCAAGTGAGAGATTTGCTTATATTATGCTCCTTAGAAAACGTTGTGCATAGTAAGAAAATTCTCCAAACAAAGTGAAGTTTGTGGGCTATTTATTAATTTGTACATAATGTGTGCTGTTAAAATTTAATATAATCGGAAACACCTAAATATTTAACGAAGAATTTGAACACCCTTCTCCCTTAGTATTAAATTAAATTAAACTAAAACTTTTATCTTTAGCAGCTCTGGTTCAAATTTCACAATGATCCGCTAATTAGGTACATATATAAACATATATATATATATATATATATATATATATATATATATATATATATATATATATATAAACGTATACATGGAGAGAGAAAGATATATACATATTTATATATATATATATAAATGTATATATATGAACATATGCACACATATATATAATACACATGCATATATTTATAAACGTATATATATGAACATAACAGATTTATATATAAGCATATACACATTTATATATACACATGTGCAAATATATATATATATGTATATATATGCATATACATATATACATATATATAAACATATGCACATTTTTGTGAATGGAGAAGTTAGTAGTATGTAAAAAGTGCAAAGTTTTAATTATACAGTTATTTATATCATCACTAAAACTAATCAAAAATGAAACGCATTATCTTGTACGTATGTTAATATTAGTGTCGGTCATATTTTTACCACCATAAAAGTATACATGTTTAATTTAATTATACATTTTTCAAAATAGAATTTCATTTAAAACCGTGTGCCGATGAAGTCTTATCTAAACACTTGCTAATTATTGACTGGCTAATCACAAAAGAATCTTAATGAATTTTATGCAGTGGATTTCGATAGAATAATTTTCAACAGAAAATGAAAAAGGACACATTAAAAATAACAAAGGACACATTGACAAGAACAAAATACATACTGAATATAACAAAGGACATATTGAAAATAACAAAGGACATATTGAAAATAAAAAGACCACATTGAAAATAACAAAGAACAGATTGAAAATAACAAAGGACATATTGAAAATATCAAAGGACATATTGACAAGAACAAAAGACATATTGAATATAATAAGGGACATATTGAAAATAACAAAGGACGTATTGAAAATAAAAAGGACACATTGAAAATAACAAAGGACATATCGAAAATAACAAAGGACATATTGAAAATAACAAAAGATACATTGAAAATAAAAAGGACATATTGAAAATAAGAAAAGACACATTACAATAACAAAGGACATTGAAATTAAAAAAAAGGACGTATTGAAAATAAAAAAGGATACAATGAAAATAACAAAGAACACCTGGACAATAACAAAGGGCACATCGAAAATAATAAAGGCCACATTAAAAATAACAAAGTGTTTTCAATATGTCTTTTGTTATTTCCAATGTGTCATTTGGTGTTTTCAATATGCCCTTTGTTATTTTCAAAAATGCGATATTTTATTTTCAATGTGTTTTGTTGTTTTAATATGTCCTTCGTTATTTTCAAAATGTCCTTTTTATTTCAATATGTCCTTTTGTTATTTTTAATGTGTCTTTTGTTATATTTAATATGTCGTTTTTTATTTTAAATATGTCTTTGTAATTTTGAATATGTGTCCTTAACAAATGGCACATTGAAGATAACAAAGGAAATATTAAAAATAACAAAGGACATATTAAAAATAACAAAAGACGCATTGAAAAAATCAAAGTACATATTGAAAATAACAAATGATACATTGAAAATAACAAAGGACACATTGAAAATAACAAAGGATATATTAAAAATAACAAAGGACACACTGACATACAAAAGGGAACATTGAAAATAATACGAATATATTGAAAATAAAAAAGGACATATATAATATAACAAAAGACATATAAACAATAATTAAGAATATATTGAAAATAAAAAAGACACATTGAAAATAACAAAGGACATATAAAAATACCAAGAGCACATTAAAAATTACAAAGGACATATTGAAAATAACAAAGGACATATTGAAATTTAGAAAGGACGTATTGAAAATAGATAGGATATATTGAAAATAAAAAAGACACAAAAAATAACACCTATAAGGACCTATTGCAAATAACACCTATAAGGGCCTATTAAAAAATTGAAAATAACACCTATAAGGACCTATTAAAAATAACGAAGGACATATTAAATAAAACAAAAGACACATTACAAAATAACACAGAATATATTAAAATAAACACAGACGTATTGAAAATAACAAAGAACATATAGAAAATAATAAAAGACACATTGATAATAATAAGGGACATATTAAAAATAACAAAAGATACAGTGTAAATAACAAAGGGCATATTAAAATTAGCAAAGGACAAATTGAAAATAACAAATGACATAAAAATAATAAAGGACACATTAAAAATAAAAAAGGCATATTAAAAATAAAAAGGAACTATTGCAAATAACAAAAGACACATTGAAAATAACAAAGGGCGTATTTAAAATAAAATGGACATATTGAAAATAACAAACGACCTATAAAAAATAACGAAGGACATATTAAATACAATAAAAGACACATTGAAAATAACAAAGGGCATATAAAAATTAACAACGGAATATTGAAAATAACAAAGGAAATATTGAAAATAACAAAGGACATGTTGACAATAACAAAGGACACATTGATAATACCAAAGGACATATGCAAAATAACGAAGGACACATTGAAAATAACAAAAGACACATTGAAAATAACAAAGGAAATATTGAAAAACAAACAAAAGACATATTAAATATAACAAAAAACACATTGAAAATAACAAAAGACATATTGAAAATTCCAAAGGACATATTAAAAATAACAAAGGACATATTAAAAATGACAAAGCCTATATTGAAAATGAGAAAGGACTTATTGAAAATAACAAAGGACATATTGAAAATAACAAAGGACATATTAAAAATAACAAAGGACATATTAAAAATAACAAGGGACATATTGAAAATAAAAAGAGACATATTGAAAAAAACAAAGGAAACATTGAAAATGCAACAGGACATATTGAAAATAACAAAGGACATATTTAAAATAACAAAGGAAATATTGAAAATAACAAGGGACTCATTGAAAATAGCAAAGGATACATTGAAAATAACAAAAGACGCATTGAAAATACAACAGGACATATTGAAAATAACAAAGGACATATTGAAAATAACAAAGGACATATTTAAAATAACAAAGGATATATTTGAAATAACAAGGGACACATTTAAAATAGCAAAGGATACATTGAAAATAACAAAAGACACATTGAAAATACAAAACGACATTTTGAAAATAACAAAGGACATATTAAAAATAACAAAGGACATATTTAAAATAACAAAGGAAATATTGAAAATAACAAAGGACATATTGAAAATAACAAAGGACATATTGAAAATAACAAAGGACATATTTAAAATAACAAAGGAAATATTTAAAATAAGAAAGGAAATATTGAAAATAACAAAGGACATATTGAAAATAACAAAGGACCCATTGAAAATACAAAAGGACACATTGAAAATAACAAAGGACATATTTAAAATAATAAAGGACATATTTAAAATAACAAGGGACACATTGAAAATAGCAAAGGATACATTGAAAATAACAAAAGACACATGTAAAATAACAAAAGACACATTGAAAATAACAAAGGCATATTAAAAATAACAATGGACATCTTGAAAATAACAAAGGACATATTAAAAATAACAAGAGACATATTAAAAATAACAGGAGGCATATTGAAAATAACAAAAGACACATTGAAAATTCCAAAGAACATATTAAAAATAACAAAGGACATATTGAAAATAACAAAGGACACATTAAAAATAACAAGGGGCATATTAAAAATAACAAGGGACATATTAAAAATAACAAGAGGCATATAAAAATAACAAGGGACACATTGAAAATACCAAAGGACAGATTAAAAATAAAAAAGGACATATTGAAAATAACAAAGGACATATTGAAAATAACAAAGGACACATAAAAAATAACAAGGGACATATTAAAAATAACAAGGGACATATTGAAAATAACAAGAGACATATTGAAAATAACATAGGACATATTGTAAATAACAAAGGACAATTCGAAACTATCTTTTAGAAGTGAAATTTCCTTATGCCTTTGACGATAGTTATCTCTACAGCAGGGTTTCCTGTTATTTCATTAGTATGCCTACAATTACAAATAGGACTTGTTCACTCTTGTACGCTCTTAAATATACCGACTTTTATGCATAAAATCTCTCTTCCCCTCTGTGTCTCTTTGTCCGTCTTTCTTCCTCTTTCTCTATCTCCCTCTCTCTCTATATATATAAACTCACTATATGTGTGTGTATATATATCTATATATCTATAAAATGTTTATCTCTTTCTGTGTGTCTGTGTACATTTCCCTACAAAATAACTCTGTCAATTGGCCGTCTGAAAGACTCGAAATTTGACATAGGGGTATCGAGATTTGAGAAAATCGTTTTAATCGGTTTTCGGTTAGAAATTTGGCGGTTAAGGGGACAAAGTATAACGATTTGTCCTTTGAAAACTCTACCAAACTTCTCCGCCAAATTTTAGGTCCTAACACTTGAAATTTTAAATATAGGTTATTTGGACATGGATCCAAATTTTTAATTTGACTAGAGGCCAAAAAATACATTTTAAGGGGTCAAAATTGGAGTCAAAATTTTAAAATCTTTGACCTCTACGGTCTCTACCAAAATACTCAGCCAATTTCTGGTTTAAACATTTGAAATTTTACATAAAGGGTATTCAGAGATGGTGTAAGCATTTTAATCGGTTTGGGTCAAAATTTTCAGCTGCGAAAAGGTCAAAGTTTTGACCTTTGCGGTCTCTAGCAAACTGCTCATCTAATTTTGAGTCTTAACATACATAACGGGTATTCAGACATGTGGCAAGGATTTTAATCAGTTTTGGGACGAATATTTGGCTTCCGAAATGTCAAAGTTTAATAAAGTTGACTTTTGCAGCTTCTACCAAATTCCCCCGATAATTTTGGGTCTAAAGACTTGAAATATGTGTGTGTATATATAACGTCACTACATATATATATATATATATATATATATATATATATATATATAACTCACTATATATATATATATATATATATATATATATATAACTCACTATATATATATATATGTATATATATATATATAAACTCTCAAGAATAATTCAGAAAAGGTGTCACTGTTGTTTGATCAAATGTGCATCAAAGAAAACATGATACCCATATACATATATGTGTATATGTGTTTGCGTAACTGTATATATATATATATATATATATATATATATATATATATATATATATATATACTAGACTATGTTGGTTCAGTATGTTATATTACCTATTGAATTCATGTATGAGCGTGACACTTGAAAGAAAATAGTTTTTTGACATAACAGAAACATTTCTATGAAATTATATTAAAATGAAAAAAGAATATAGATAGATTTCTATGAGTCGTTCTGTTTATTATAATTGATTATTTTTTAAAATAAATTTACAGTTACTGAATTATAAGTGGTTGGCCATACTTATAGGTAAATGTGCACTGAACAGATAACATAATACTAATTATAGTTAAATTCAAATTTTAATATATCTGCTTTTCTTTTTTTTTTTTACGTCGTTCATTTCTGTATTACGTTTAAGTTATCTCTATATAAATAAAATGAACTCATTTTTCCCGTCGGATTTTGACCTTAATAGGATTAAAAATCAAGATATTTCATGCAAATATAATATGCACAAACGGCAGAACAATATCTGAGGTGTGTTATAGGCTTATTATTTCTCAAATTCCTCGATAATCTTAGATTTCTATACTTTTTCTGCTGTCTCAAGTCTCAAGTCACGGCCAAAATCGGTTAAGATCAATGGAAGTGGTAAAATATTTTCTCTCTAATAATTTCCCCCTCCCCCTGCCACCACTTAACACCGTTTGGGGATCGTTCACAAGGAACAGTTGAGAAGAGAACACCGGTTTGGCTTCGTAGTTCTTTCATGTGAAGTTATTTAAAATCACTAAACTAAGCTGCAGTGCTCTGTGGCGTAGTGGTTAGCGTGCTGGACAATTCACATTATATTTTCACATTCGCGCCGACCTACCGTAGTCTTTTTTTTTTTTTTTTTTTCCTAAACAACTGGAATGGACTTTTCTTGGTGGCCGAACTGTTAACGTTGCAGATGTTTTTTTTTTGTTTTTTTTCACACTTTATTTTCCTACTTTTACTCATGACTCCGGGTTTGATCCTTCCTACTTACCTACCATAACATTTTTTAAAACTCCCCCCCGTCCCGGAAACAAACACTCGGGCAACGCCGGGTACCCCCGCTAGTTTTAAATAAATTATTCTAAATGGTAGCATCTTTTTCTTTGCGTAATAGTATTAGTGTTTAATTTATGCAAAGAAAAGGCTTCTACCATTTATCCCCTAGCATAGGGAAAATAATCAAAGAACAAAATATCAAAACAGATCCTGGTTAACCGTTTTTCCTTAAATATTTCAACAAAATGAATAAGTTTAGAGAAAAAAAAATGTACATATTTATATTAACGTATTTTTAAAAGTGTATATATAGACATCGAAAAACCCAACCTTCCCATACGCTTGTTTGTCCTTCCCGACATGGGTAGGATTCAAAAACTGTTCTTTTTCGTACGATCTATGACTTTTTCTTTTCTTGCATTTTTACTTCAATATCCTGAAGATGTCCTATGAAATAAGGACGAAACGTTGATTATTTTAATAATTTCATTCGGTTTTTCTATTTTTCTCAAAACATAACGTCAACCACCGCTGGTATTTTTATTTTTTTATTTTTTATGCATATAAATATATATATATATATATATATATATATATATATATATATATATATATATATATATGCAAAGCTCTATTATGATATCTATAGTCAAAAACAAAAACAAAACTGTTTCACTACAAAATACATAACCAAATATCATGCGTAAATATTTGTAAATATAAAGAACTTGAAGCATAAAAACGTTTTTTAAAATATTACTGGATTCTGCATTAAATAACCTGAAAAGGTCGATGTGTCGTAAAACAAAACAAGCAAACACTAACGCTTAACGCATAAACAATAGGCGAGGAAGACAAATTACTTTCGGTTGAGCTGTGGCCGTTTAGATAAGTAAACGCCTTTGATACCAACATTGCATGCTACATTTGGAGGCATGTTGTAAATAGAACGATGTAAAAACAGAGCAGTGGTTGATGGGTAAAAGAGAGACATAAGATGCATCAGAACTCTCAGAATAAAACATCACCTATATCCGTGGTAACTACCATAAAGTCTACCGATCAGGAATAGATTACAGTAGCGTTATAAGGTTTTTATTCTATGACTTTTTATAATTTTTCGATTGTTGTCACCAGTGCTTTAACTTCTGTAGCGTCAATCTGCTCTTTGATTAAGTGGGAGAATGGTACAAAGTCGCAGTATTCATTTTGAAGCCAAGCCTGGGTTTCTTTGGACTTGTCAGCCGGCGCCGAGTCCTACTGCTACACCCAGGGTCTGCCAGCAGATACTTGATTGTATCAGTGGATCATCACACTCTTCAGCACACCTCGATAAACTTTGGTGTTGACTTTGAAGCCGAAATCGAAGATGTGAGGTGGCACGATTAGGTGTTCACTTGAAACTACACCAAAGCCCATAACCGTGGATCGTACGATGCCCGTAGCTCTGCTCTCAAGCGTTAAACCCTTTGGATTTGCATTTTGAGGCTGATTGAAATGGTCCTGTTGTCATAACTCGGATCAGTAGAAAACATGAGTTGTACAGTGGCCCATCTTCTATCTCGCACCTTGAATATTGTATCACTTTCAGATATAATAAAAGGCACCCATCGTTCTTAGGTTTGTACATAAATGGCCAACTAGTAGATGGTCTGCAACAAAAAAACGAAAACCAGTTTTCATCACACGGTAATAGAATAATGTCCTTTTTTCTAAAGCGGGAGAGAATTTTGTCGTTCCACCCTCTTTGTGTGTGTGTGTGTGTGTGTGTGTGTGTGTGTGATATCGTCGTTGGCAGCTCGGATACGAGTACACATTTTTGCTTATTAGGATTGAGCCAGCCCTAGCTACGAAGTGTTTTAGCTGATCCACAAGGCGCAACTTCGTGTCGCCACACTTCAGATGCCACCATTTGCTGCGAAACACATGTGCTTGACATTCAGGTTAAGAAAGGCATCTTGCAGCAGATTGCCAGTACACCATTACGGGGAGTACCGTCTTGTCGCCTACTCGCTAGGTGAGTTTCATCTCCTACAGTGAATTAAACGCGGTACAATCACATTGACACACCGAAGTTAAGTAACGATGATCCTGGCCAGTACCAGATGGCCATTTGGGAAGGATAGGCGCTGTGTATAAAGCCGAATCTTAGATATTTACAGGTGGGTATCTGGGAGCGCGTTTAATTCATACAATACATTTGCGCGCGCGCGCGTGTGTGTGTGTGTGTGTGTGTGTGTGTGTGTGTGTGTGTGTGTGTGTGCGTGCATACATATATATTTTATGTATATATATATACTTCATTTTTTTCTTTCAGTCAATGCCAACCGGCGACCGGCTGGGTTGCAGAAACCTACTATTTACAAATGTTTTTTTTCTTTTTTCCTTCTCGTTGCCGTATATCATGGATTGCATTATAGCTTGGATGAATTTATTTTCTCTATACTTCCATATCATATATGATTTTATGCCTTCCGCTTTTCAGGTCCTGGATATGACCTTAAACTATATCCAGTGGTGTAGCCCCAGCTTGTGGGCTTTGGGGAGTGTGGAGCCACCCTTTAACTGCCATTGCTCCCAGGTCCACTCTAACCCGGAGTGGTAGTACCTGTTAGGGTCCCAACTATGGGTTAAATAGACACCGACTTGAAAGCAGCAAATATACTATATTAAAATAATTTTTCTTCCGAATCTGTGGATTCGGCATTAAATAACCTGAAAAGGGTTGATATGCCGTAAAACAAAAACAACCAATCAACCAACCGCTTTTCATTACTATCTCTTGTATGTTCCTGCACTAATAATCATTATGCACAGGATGCAGTCGTTTGCACAGTTCCTAGTAGACTACTTTTCCAATCTGTTATGTCTATCTTTACATTCATTTTTGACTAGCTATTTGCATTCAGAACTTTATTGCCTCACTAGACAGACGGATACCAACAATTCTATTTTAACATCTGCGGTTTGTCTCTGCCGTGAAACATATCATAAATACGCGCTAAGACTGTTTTTTTTTTAATTTTGGATGTTGTTTTGGAAGATTTACAGTATTCTCTTTCCTTCATAAACTTTGCGTGTTTAGTTTTTAACGTTCAATCTATTTCCATGTGTTTTAATATCCTTTTAGGCGCTGAAAACCTACACCATGCGTTTTTATATCTTCTCATTTATTTTGAATTTTGATTTCTTTCTTTTGGGGTTTTACAATAATATCGTCAGATATGCATTACATTCTGCTTTCACTCATGCATATATGCACATTTATATTTATAGATAATAAAGAAAATAAGATTAAAAACAGCAATATGGGTTCAAGGAAGAAAGCAGGAAGTTTGGGGTATTAAATTTTCTCATAAATTGCGGTCACATGTGATCTGGTAATATATTAGAAAGATGAACGCATGTGTGTCTGTATGTCTTTACAGGAAGTGAAATAGAATACATAAAACTGTTTACTAAGAAGAAACAGCCTTTTGTAAATTGGTGTAACATATATATATATATATATATATATATATATATATATATATATATATAATTATTTATTATTTGGGGGTAAACAGTTACATATGGTCGCTACAAATAGCCATCTGTTTCCAAAAAGAAAAAGAAAAATGGGATAGATAAGAGAGCAATTTAAAAAAAAATGGAGCTCTTCAAAAAAGTATAAAAAGTTCATAAAAGTTCATAAAGAGTTTATAAAAAATTGCGAGCTCTCTAAAAAGAGTATAGGAAAAATAAACCGGGAATAAAAAGGGGGGAAATATCACATTAGGACCTATTGAAGATTATTCAAAACTTTCCACAACAGAATGTAAATTTGAAATAAAAATGGGTCATAATTTTACTGGGCCCGTGAGTTTTATAGGAGGGTGGTGTGGAGGGGGGTCTACTTATATTGAACGTGTCAGGGTAAGAAAAGGGCTATGCACGTGTGTGATTTTACTACGAGAGATACGTCTCGTTATGCGTTAAGTTGGGGGTGGGAGGATTGACTAATGCAGACATATTCATGCTGAGGCACACATCCGCATGCATACATATACGTACCAAATATACAAATACATACATACATGTGCGAAAGCGACACAGATATACACACGTAAATATATACATAAAAGAACATACGCACACGCAAGAATATGTATAGATACACAGATAATAACAGGTATACAAATATACAAATACGTACAAATATACAGATATACACACACATATAAAAATATACACACATATACATTCATATACTTATACATATATATATATATATATATATATATATATACATATATACACACATATACATATATATATAGATATATACAAATACAGATATAGATACACAAACACACACAAACATACGCACATATATATATATATATATTTATATATATATATATATATATATATATATATATATATATATATTATACATATATATATATATGTGGGGGGTGTATTTTTATCCCGGGTTTATTTTTTCTATCCTCGTTTTTAGAGAGCTCGCAATTTTTTATACACTCCTTATGAACTTTTTATACTTTTTTGAAGAGCTCAGTTTTTCTGTTTTAATGTATCTCTTATCCATTCTATTTTCTTTTTGGTGTCGAGAGGTTCCAGGTCGCCTGATGGTGTCTCTTTGACTGAAACTGATGGCTATTTTAAGCGACCATATGTAACTGTTTCCCCCCAAATAATAAATAATATTTAGCTCTTTTTATTGAGCACTATTTAACAACCTCGTTGTCTTCATTAGTATTGATTTTTGAAAACCTCAAATCTGAATATATATATATATATACATATATCAAAACATTGTTAAACTCACTACTCGTTCAAGCAGCCGCCAATAGCGTAATGGTTAGGAGCCTTGACTGCCGTACAAACGATCGGGTTTCAATCCTGGCTTGAGGTAGTTGCCTGTCTAGCGCCGCACTGATGAGCTGTGAAACAGTGCTGTATGTGGATGACTATATATATATATATATATATATATATATATATATATATATATATATATATATATATATATATATATATATATATATATATATATATATATATATATATATGCATGCACGGTATAATCGCGTTGACGCCTCGGTTCTCGTCAGACCACTGAAGTTAAGCAACGTTAAGCCTGGTTAGTATCAAATGGGTGACCATTGGGAATTCTAGGCGCTGTATGTGCTCTCCGCTTATCTCGGCATTTGTTTCCAGGCGTCCTGTACTTCATTTGCCACTGGTATTAACAATGCCGTCTCAGGAGAGATGTGGTTGAAGATTGCGCACCTCCTGCCACAAAAATTTCAAGCGCAAGCAACCCTTTGTGGGTGCCCATAGCCAGTCCAAGACTGAAGGAGCTGCTTTTTTTTGTGCATATATATACTAACATTTCAGCCTGGCGTTGCCCGAGTTTTTGGATGTGTATGTTGAGCAAAAAAAAAAGTGGTAGTAAGAAGGCAGGCTCAAACCGGTACCGCAAAGGAGGAAATGAACGGGGTAAAACCTAACGGTTATGCTGTTACGACCACCGCCAAACCAGAACCGACATTTTTAAAATGAAGGCTAGACAATCTAAAGGAGAGGATAACTTTCCAAAATATCGGCGAAAAAAGTGGCCCCCCCCTGTAAAAAAGTGCCTAGTTGAAGGGGAAGATATTAATGTTTTTAGCCAATTTTTCGGTATTTGTCGTATGAAAGGTCGAACTTTAAAACGATACTGATTTTGGTAAAATCCGTCGCTTCTATTGAAAGTTTAAGGCAGACGTGCAAACAGACATACATACATACATTTATATATTGGTAACTAAAAATTTTGGACCCAAACTGAGTAAAAAGCTTGCCCTATCTCTGAATACCCATTATGTAAAACTTCAAATATTTAGAACAGAAATTTTCTTAGTAATTTGGAAGAGACCGCAGAGGTTATTTTTTTTAACTTTTACCCCCATTAGGACCCCTTAAATTTTTATTTTTTTTTGTGCTCAAATCAAGTTATTAAGTTAGATTCATGTCCTACGAACCTATATCTAAAATTTCAAGTGTTTAGACCCAAAATTGTCGGAGGTGTTTGGTAAAGTTCTCAATGGTCAAATCGTTGAACTTTGACCCCTTTATCGCCAAATTTCTGGCCAAAAACCGATCAAATTGATTTTCCCATATCACTGTACCCTGTATATCAAATTTCGAGTCTGTAGACTAAAAATTGGCAGAGTTAGTTCGTAGGGAAATGTACACAGACACACATACAGACACACACACAGACACGTTCACTTTGATAGATAGATAGATAGATAGATAGATAGATAGATAGATAGATAGATAGATAGATATCCGGGTCTCTCCTCGCAGGAATATGATTAGCTAGTTGTAGCCAAAAATACGGACAAGGTATGTCAAAAGATGCGTCGAAAATTTAATCTTAAGAATATTAACTGCTACGAGTACAAATAACCGTTTATTAAGTCAATTACTTGATTGTGTTCCTATTTACAATGTCTCTCCACGGGACAGAGTTTTTTAATGTGGAGAAAAGGAACAAAATAAAAATTGCCTCAGTCGTAAACTGACAGAGAACAAGAAATTGGAGTACAACATCTGAGGAGCAGATACTACATGTTGATCGTGACCCGGAGGCCGATTACTTGATTGTTTTTCTCAATTATTAGAGCTACGAATAATTTAGCTACTTCAAACAAATATATCCATTTTCGAGGCCGATCAAAAATAACCACTCCAAATCAACAGTTCCATTACAAATTTAGAAACTCGATAGGTCGCACGTACTATCTATATCTATCAATTTATTTACCTACCTACCTACCTAACAACCTACTATTATATAAAAGGAACTTTATGTATGTGTGTGAGAGAAAGAGACTTCCCTATAGACTCGAAAACGGCTGAGAATATTTTACGAAATGTCTGTGCCTGGCAGTGTTCTTATAAAGGCTTTGTACCGGAATGTCTTCGATCATATCGATAGTTGATAATCGATTAATCCGATAAAAGAAGGAACATGAGATTTTGACCAAAGTGAACACCTTACACAGTCTAACATCACAAGTGCATTTGAGAAGTTTTTTTTTTTTACCACAGAAGCAGAGAGGCCCGACATATAATATCAACAGTGTTTATATATATATATATATATATATATATATATATATATATATATATATATGACACGAGTGTGTTCGAAATGAATGTTTCTGTTTAAAGCACAATTGCAACATGATACTTCACTTCCATTTTAAATTTAAATTCAATCCATTATGATCGCACAAACACAAAGGTCAGGCATATAAAAGCGGCAATTCTTTGATATAAGAGGGTCACGGTCGAAATATATGTATTTGCTTAGAGCACAATTTAAACACGATTCTTGACTCGTGCAGTTTTAACTTCAGATTATTTTTTATAAAGAACATTTTTTTTATAAAATCAACAGTAGATTCTTTACAGTGCAATGTAGATTAGAATGTATGATAGACTAAGTCACTGCGGGGAGGCATATGAATCTTCTTCCAGTGCTGCAACCCTCATCTAGAGCAGGCAATCAATCGAGTTGATTGAAAAACGGGCGCTTTCAATGATTTCGATGACAATATAAACTTATATTCACACACACACGCGCACACATACACACACATACACACACACATATATATATGTATATATATTCATACACATATACATATATATATATTCATATATATAGAGAGAGATAGGGGGAGAGGGAGAGAGGTCAAACGAAGAGAACGTAAAGGCAATATCTCTCGGTGTATTGTTCTTACAGTATAGCATATTGGACTATTGATATCACTATTTATGAGTACATGTTTAATTTCATTTTTACTCACGTGCAAGTCACTCCGTCGGTCGGTCGGTCGGTCGGTCGGTCGGTCTGTCTGTCCGTAACACTTTTGTGCTTGGCCTTTTTGGTTAAGATCACAGGTCTGTTGTTAATAGATGCTGTTCTTAGCTTTTTAAGCTTTTCTTTGCCTTTTTGCCAAGATCAAAGTGTAGTATCTATTCCGGCAGATGCTGCAAGCTATAACTAGCTATGACTAGCTATGACTAGCAAAGACCAGATGTGGGGGCAACCCCACATGCCTGACCTTTAACCAGCTCCCATTTCCCACCTATCGGGAGCTGGTCCCCTTTTTCCCTTCCCCCTCCCTTCACTCCTCACATTAAAAATCGGCCTTGTGCCTAATTTGCTCGGTGGGGGAGCAAATAAATACCATCTGTTCCGGCAGATACTGCAAGCTATGACTAGCTATGTCTAGCAAAGACACGATGTGGGGGCAACCCCACATGCCTGACCTTTAACCAGCTCCCATTTCTCACCTCTCGGGAGTTGGTCCCCTTTTCCCCTTCCCCCTCCCTTGACTCCTCACATTAAAAATCGGCCTTGTGCCTAATTTGCTCAGTGGGGGAGCAAATAAATACCATCTGTTCCGGCAGATACTGCAAGCAAAGACCATATGTGGGGGCGACCCCACATATAAGACCTTGGTCAATGTAGGGGCAACCCTTCATACCAATTGTCACTGTCAAGCTCCCCTACTCCCCGGGGAGCTGGTCCCCATTTCCCCTTCACTCCTCACATTAAAAATCGGCCTTGTGCCTAATTTGCTCGGTGGGGGAGCAAATAAATACCATCTGTTCCGGCAGATACTGCAAGCTATGACTAGCTATGACTAGCAAAGACCAGATGTGGGGGCAACCCCACATGCCTGACCTTTAACCAGCTCCCATTTCCCACCTCTCGGGAGCTGGTCCCCTTTTTCCCTTTCCCCTCTCTTCACTCCTCACATTAAAAATCGGCCTTGTGCCTAATTTGCTCGGTGGGGGAGCAAATAAATACCATCTGTCCGGCACATACTGCAAGCAAAGACCATATGTGGGGGCGACCCCACATATAAGACCTTGGTCAATGTAAGGGCAACCCTTCATACCAATTGTCACTATCCAGCTCCCCTACTCCCCGGGGAGTTGGTCCCCATTTCCCCATCACTCCTCACATTAAAAATCGGCTTTGTGCCTAATTTGCTCGGCGAGGGAGCAAATAAATACAGCTTTTCTTGTCCTTTTGGCCAAGATCAAAGTGTAGTATCTGTTCTTACTACATGCTGTACTTATTGTGATATAAAGTGAGGGATAACTTTTCTGTATTAATTTAATGTAAAATGATCACCCACTTTACAACCAGTCAGTCTCAAAGCCATTCAAGTCATTCTCCAGATAATTCAAGTTGTTTTTGAAGGATTCCAGTTATTTTTTAAGCATTCAAGTCATTCTTAAGGTCATTCAATTCATCATTAAGTTCATTAAAATCATTCTAAGTCATTTTTTATTTATTTAAGTCATTTCAGCTCATTTTTCGGTCATTTTAGTTTATCTTTAAGTATTTCATATCAATTCTACAGATTCACGCGTTTAATATACATTAATTTATCTTATTTAGCTCTGAAGTATTATTACCTTGTTTATGTCTGCCACGTTGTTCATTTTCTTAAGCTGTTTTTTTTTCAATTGACACGATTATTTTATCGACAAAATAAATAATGTACTTGGCTACCTTCAACAAAAAGAACCCTGATTCTTTGCTGTCATATTTTAATTTATTAATACGATCAAATGATAATAAAAAAGTAGTATCTGGATTTTTTTTATATATTTGCTAACTTTAGATAAACTGATAGTTTTTTGGGTTTTGGGGGGGTTTGTTACCTAACGATTCCTTTATGTTGCTATATTTTGTGTTCAGGGACGACGTCGTTTTTTTTTAATTTCCCTTTAAAAAAAAATAATGAATACCACGGATGGTGCGAAGCGTGTATATACTCTGCCTACAAATAAAGAACAGAATACAGATATAAGGTACAAGATCGGTGCAAAACAATGTTTACCAACTACTCTCTTTTTTTCTTACACCAACAATTTTTACATGAGAAATATCAATGATCGTTTACTTATAAAAACAGATTATGGGAACAAAAGTCTCAGTAACAACAAATCTTCACAGATTCTGATGAACTCTGCTCCTTTGAGTGAGACTTGCATCAACTGTTCCCATTCGTAACAGCTGCTGGCTTCCTCTGAAATATGAAAATTGATAAAAAATCCTCTTCAGCATTTCAATACACTTCCTGCCATTACAGATGAATTCTGAGTGGTGTTTTTTTCTCTCTTTTTTTTTTCTTTTCATCATTTCGGAGTCTTTAGAGCTATGTTTTACAATATCAACTTATACTGATTTTTTTCGTTTTAATACTCAAAAATATTAACTTATAGTTCGAATTCTTATGTATCTACCTCATGTTAGTATCCTTGAGTTCGTCTTAAAATGTTTGTTTATGAGGCGCTGGTCTGTGTTTGAACAGCCGAACAATGATCAGCAATATTAAGATAGAGGTGCATCAGGTCTGCATGCTCTGCAATCCACCCTATGATAATAGACTCTTTATTTTCACCAAGGGAACAGGCTAAACGCCATTCATTTGTACAACAACCCAGAAAAAATCCCGATAATAATCTGGCAGGGTCACATCTCAATTTATTACTATGTTGGTCTAAATAGCTATCTATCTGATTAGGTTTTGACCCGTCCTACTTACTTTTTGCAACACCAACAATTGCGAGCACCACCGCATTTTATCTCATCGTTTGACTTTTTCTTTCATCATTGAAGTATTCGTATTATTTGGATTCATTAGACTACTCTTTTTTATCTAGAGTGTAATTTTCACAACGTTTCGGTCGAGGTAACATCCGACCTTCTTTATGTGTATCTTGTCAAACTTCGCAAGGACACATGGTGTAGTGGTTAGAGTGCTCGAAAAAAACTCAATTCTAAAAGTGATCTTCTCCTGAAGATTGAGGATTCAGTTCTCAGTGTCGGCGACCCAAAAATCTAATTGCTAATTATATATATATATATATATATATATATATATATATATATATATATATATATATATATATATATATATATATATATATTACTTAGGACTTCTATATAGTCGTGGCTGACGGAAGAAGATCATGTTACTTCCCTGAAGTAAATAAAGGGTTTCGTTTCCAAATCCTGTCCAAATTTTTGAGTTCAATGGACAAGATGCACTTGCCGAAGTACGGAGGTTACATCGACCGAAACGTTGTGAAAATGGCACTCACGGTGAAAACAGTAGTCCGATGAATTCAAATAATATGAATAATCAATCCTCATCTAAAAAAATTTCAGAAATCTGATATCATTGAAATCGTTTATTAAACTGAACGCATGCGCAATTGCATGCTTATATAAACCACATCACGTCGGCACAATTTCAGAATGTGGCGCATAACGAACGAGTTAAGTAATAACATTATTATAGTTTTTTTTTATTGTTGTTGTTGTTGTAATTGTTTATTCCGACCATTGTTATTAATAATTATTTTTTTTTACGAGCACATGTTTAACTGTTTAATATTTTTATATATAAAATAATCTTATATATTTTTAGAGTGTTCTTACCGTGATGTTTTCTGCTCCTTCGTCTATTTTTTTTTTTTTTGGACTTGTTTCTTTTTCTCCTCAATTGACATGTCATGATTATTTTAGCGACACAATAAACAATCGAATGTACTCGGCTACCTTTAACAACAAAAAAAAAGAAACCTGATTCTCTGCTGTCATATTTTAATTCATTAATACGATCCGATTGTTAGCTTCCTTTTTTTTTTGTAACTACCTTCACTTTTCCAGACATCATATTTTTTTCTTTATCATTCCTTCTTTCGCCCTTTTATTCTCTTATTCCATTAATCCATTCTGTTTTTTTTTCTTTATACTCCTTCTTTCACCTTTATTCTCTTATTCCATTAATCCATTTTGTTTTTGTCTTTATCATTCCTTCTTTCACCCTTTTATTCTCTAATTCCATTAATCCATTTTGTTTTGCTTTTTTCTTTATCATTCCTTCTTTCACCCTTTAATTCTCTTATTCCATTAATCCATTCTGTTTTTTATTTCTCTACTTCATTGCGTATGCACCATTCTTTCTCTTCCTTTATCTTTCTCTCATATTCTCGTCTTCTTCTTCTCCTTTCTTTAACGATATTTTTTGGCGGTTTGCTTTGTTATTAATATCATAACACGATTGGGTATTTAGGTACTCTCATGAATTTAGTTGTTTTCTAATTTAAAGTCGTTGAAAAATCGTGCAGCACACAAAATTTACTTACGAGCATATTGGTTCTATGTGACTTACAAACGCTGCTTAGTATCGATGTGAGTTTATAATGCAATGTCAATTCGCAATATGATATATAAATCATTGCACATCATGATTCGCCTCCTTTTGTATCGAACAAAAACGAATAGATGTGAAACACGACTGTCGATTTATCCACACGGAATCCATAATAAATCAAATAGTTCTATTGTTGGCATTGGTTTCTCCGATATATTTTTAGAATCCTTTCTAGAAAGACATCCGATATTTGCTGGAGGGACCACTTGAAGGTTACCGACTTCTCGAGTGAACCTATTTCTCTGGAGTAAACTGAATTCGAATTTGTCGCACCCTGGATGCAAGTGTGTGTCAGTCCATCATCATCATCATCATCATCATCATCATGTCTGCCTGTCTGTCTGTCAGTCTCTCTGTCTGTCTGTCTCTCTCCTCTTCTCTCTCCCTCATTCTGGAATGCAATTTTAATCATCATCGTCATCAACGTCATCATTATAATTTATTTCTGTCTGTTGTCTCTCTGTCTGTCTTTCTGTCTCTCTAATTCTCTCTCTCTCTCTCTCTCTCTCTCTCTCTCTCTCTCTCTCTCTCCCTTATTCGCTATCTGGAATGCAATCGTAAACAAATTCTTAGATCAAGCACATTTTTTTTTGTTCCGAGTAGACTTCGATGGTGATTTTTTAGTGTAATTTAATCCAAAGAAACACACAAGTTAAAATATATCAAGCCTAGCTTCAAAAGCGCGATGTTAGTCACGTGATTCTTTCTTTCTGCCTATTTAGAGCAAACTTCGAGAAATATGACCTAGTTTCGGTAACAAGCACGTATCAAATATTCATAAGAAGAAGAGCAGTAATAAGAACCATATTAATATTATATATGAAGTAAATAACAATGCACGGGTATACCTTATTAACTGAGACCTAGAAAAATCTGCTGTGTTATAGATTTGCTTAACATATATTAAACATGTTTCACGCAAATCCATCGGCTTTTATATACTACTAGCATTTCAGCCCGGCGTTGCCCGGGTATTTGAAGGTGTATACTTTGTAAAAAATGAAAACAAAAAAAAACAAAAACGGTCAATTTTTTTACTTTGACCCCTATTATGACCCCTTGAAATTTATTGTTTGGGGCTCAAATAAAGTTAGATCCATGTCCAAGGAATCTATATCTAAAATGTCAAGTGTTTAGACCCAAAATTGGCGGAGGATTTTGATAGAGTTCTTGTAATGTACATCCAGGAGACAAGCGCCTGCGTGTTTGTGTGTTGTGTGGGTGCGTAAGAGAGACGGACGAAAAGGAAAGACTTACCTCGGGGCCGGCTCGGCGTCGCCGACCGAAAATAGAGAAAGAAAGATCAAGATGGCGGCCGCCGTCTTTTGTAAAGGATGATATCTCGCAAAGTCACATGAACTCTCGCAATATGCAAATTTAGCCGGCCTGCAACGGCCATAAAAGCGGGTGGTTGAAAGACGTTGGGAGGGCGATGATTGACTTGGTCGGGAATCGTGTTGCTGTTGCTTCTCGTGCCGTGTGGGTGTGAGCATATCTTACCGTTGTTGGGGCCGTTCTGAGTAACCGATTGTTGGGTCCGTTCTGAGTAACCGTTCGCGTCCGTCTAGGTATCTTGCTAGTTGGATTCCGTGCAGAACCGGTGTTTACTGGTTATTGAATTGCTTTACGTTGCTGCAACATTATACATCTACAGAGGGCGCAGTACTTTTAAAGGATTTTCCTTATACATCTACAGAGGGCGAAGTAATTTTAAAGGACTTTCCTTACACATTTTCTACAGTTCTCAAAAGTTGAATCGTTTAACTTCGACCCCTTAGCAGTCAAATTTTTGGCCGAAACTTGATCACATAGATTTTCCCAAATCTCAGTACCCCGTATATCAAATTTCGAGCCTGTAGACTGAATATTGGCAGATTCATTGGGAAGGAAAATGTACACAGACACACAGACAGACAGACAGACACACACACACACACACACACACACGTTCACTTTTATATATATACTAGCATGGGTGCCCGGCTTTGGTAGAGTTCTCAAAGGTCAAATCGTTGAACTTATACCAACTTAATAGCCAGATTTCTTGCCGAAAACCGATCAAATCGATTTTCCCAAATCTCAGTACAGTGTATATCAAATTTCGAGTTATTGCGAAGGAATATGTACACAGACACACAGACGCGTTCACTGTTATAGATATAATAAAAGATTCAATCAGACGTTTTGATTTCATCAATAATTTCAATGCGAGACAAGAGTAGCCAACCTTCCACAATAACAAATATTTATTTGCTGTTATATTTCGCATGAAAAATCTTTCTAGACTGAGGCAGTATTTATTAAATTCGTTATAATTAAAATACTTTATTATTAAATCATTATTTTAACAACATAGTCCGTTCATAATATTCCCGAATAAATTGTTTTTATTCCTTTTTAAAAGAAATAATTCTAGTCTGAGACAATTTTTGTTTGAAGAACCCATATATTGTGTTTTTGTTTGTTTGAAAATACTTTTAAAATGACATGCAGAAGTTCAAGTTTAACGTGAACCGATATCTTGCTGCCCAACTTCCCACATAGTACCCCTGAAGATTGTGTCCCTGATAGTAGCCCCCTACATCAAAGTGGCAATATGCCTTGTTTGGGGTGAAAATGTAATAAAAAAAATTATATAAAGTAATAAAAAACAAATATATATATATATATATATATATATATATATATATATATATATATATATATATATATATATATATAACTTGTTCTAATACCGTATCTAATACAGAATATTCCCGAAGAACCTTTCATGCATTGTAACTGAGAATAATCTGAACGTCAAGAATGTACTTTTCAAAATAGATTTCGCCAGATATGAATGCCTGCAACCATCTGTACTTTTATGCATATTCCGCTAAAATAGATCATTAGAACACGTCTTAGCAAAAGCTGCTGAACATAGCCGAATGGTGTCCTGGAAATCTACGAAATTTATCCATCGTTATTTAGATTTAAAAGGGCATACCTTATTAACTGAATCCTAGAAAAGTCTGCTTTGTTATGGATTTGCGCAACATATATTAAAAATGCTTCACGCAAATCCGTCGGCTTTTATATACTATTCAATTAGCCGTTTTCGATTTCATTAATAATTTCAATGCGAGACATGAGTAGTCAACCTATGATAGGAGTAGCCAACATATGACTAATGTAGGCAGTATTAAAGACAGAATTAAATAATTTAGGTGGTTTAACATAAACTCCATTCTATCAAAAAAAAAAGGCTCAGCATTGGGCAGTAATAAGAAATGTGGAACATAACAACTACTTAGATTTCGAAAGGTTTATTTGGGAAGATCTGGTAAGCTAAAAAATAATTATAAATATATAATACATATTGTTAGAAAACAGAATTGATGTATAATTTATGGAAATGCGGATAGGCGGTTATAATATCGTAGCCAATACAAAATATTCCCAAAACCTATTTGATGGTGGAACACATTAGCAGATGAAGGTTTTTTAAGCTATTATGTCTGAACACAGGTGCATCTACTTTATTTTATTGTTAGGATGAGCATAGCAATTATAAGATCCCTGTTAAGATCATGTAATGGCCTATGGAAAATTCTCAATGTATTGAAGTGATGTTAATCTCTGTATGTAAAGGTATCGACCGCTCTAGATGACTTTAAATGGAAAACTTTAAGCTGATATTGATTCATCGATATCTCTATTAATACATAAAAGTGACCTTGTCTGTCTGTCTGCAATGGAGTTTAGTAAGGACCGTCCCCACACAACATGCAAGGTAATTATACATATATATATATATATATATATATATATATATATATATATATATATATATATATATTTATTATTTTTAAAAACAGTAATCTACGGACACGCATGTTACGGAGTCCTACTCCTCCTGTGTGTAGCTTGACTGTTGGTAGGATTCGAACCTTGAACCTTATGTATTTCAGTCCAGCGCTCTAATCCACTGTGCTATGTTGTCATAGACAATTTACTGTTTCGTTTTTATCCTTCATCTGTTTAAGTGGTTTTTGTTTTGATTTTTTAAACGATAGTAATGATTATGTCTCCGCCTCGTATGTATTTATAAATATATATATATTATATATATTATATATAATATATATTATATATATTATATATATGTATATTATATGTATAATTTATAATATGTATATGATGATTGCAACGTCTTGTCAGACGAGTGCCACTCCCTCAGGCACTGAAACTCGTGAAGCCGAAAATGACTTTAGTCCTGCCGGCAAAATTCACACGCTCAAACAGACATGACACTGAAGACGGTCATTAGTATGCATACATATATATATACATGCACACATACATACATATATACACATACATACACACATACATATAACACACATATATGCATAATACACAATAGATAATACACATACATATGCATACATAAACATACACAAGACGGTCAATGGCATACATATATATATATATATAAATGCAAATATACATATATACACATACACACATACATATCTGTAAACATACACACATATACATACACAATGCATAATACACATACATATATATACACACGCATACAGACACATGTACATACATATAAATACACACACCCATATACATACATATACACATACATACACATATGCACATATATATACATACACTTACCTATATATACATACACATACATGTATATGCACTCATACACAAACATGCACATGCATACATACATACACATATACATGCATACATATACATATATACACACATGCATATATACACATACGCACACATTCATATATGCACATAAACACACGTGCATATATACACATGCATACAAACAATATAAATACGTATATATACGCACACATACATATACACATACATATACACATATACATACATATAGACATAGATATGCACACATACACATACACCTGTACATGAACATACATACACCTATACATACATATATACATATAATGATAGCAGATCAATTATTACATGCTTCCAGCATTTCAGGCCTACACGCGTTACAACTTTTCCATGGCTGAGGGAGTATCTAGACACAGATGATGTTTCACAGTTTTAGCTTTGTATGACAGCTAAATTTCTCTCTCTCTCTCTCTCTCTGTTCAAAATGTTGACATCCAGCAACAAGCAAGAGCAAGATAGCCAGAAACAAGTAAAACTGCAGACCAGCTTAATGCGGGGACTGGTCTCCCGTTTTATGTTTTTTTTTATCTAAGATTTGCTTCAACTTACTTTTTCGAACTAAACAAGTGTCATAAATTCTCAAGATTATTTATTGTTTTCTATTGATTCGGTGATTTAAAAACAAAACATTATATTAAATCAGTGTTCCTCAGCAGTGTTGATTAAACACAACCTCGCTTAAAAAGAACAAAAAAATGTTCCTGTCTACGGATCCAGTTTTTTGGTTCCAGATTAATTAGGCTGACCTATTCATTTTATCAAGATTTTTTTCTATACTGTGTCATTCGTAATTGTCTTCAAAAAAAAGAACGTATTTATGTTTTATTTTTTACAAATCTACTGTATTTATATGGTTCAGACGGATCCACTATACATATTATCACTCACATTTTTGTTACGTTTCTTATCGTTGAGCACTTTCTGTTGAATTAAAAAGTCGGTCAATTTAGCTCTTATGCGTAGATCATCGTATAACGATTTGATCACTGTCTGTCTGACGTAATGAACATTTAAATTAAAAATGTTTAAAATTCAACGCTATTTCACATGATTAATGGTAGCCGAATGGATACGGCCTCCGCTAATCGAGCCAGAGATGTCTCGTGTCGCGGGGTTCGAATCGTTCGACTGGTAGTAATCGTGACACCCTGCACTGAAGAATCCCGAAAGGATGAAACACTAGTGTCTGTAGGTATTTAATTATTATAGTAAAAAAAAAAATAATTATATATATATATATATATATATATATATATACTTTTGGTATCCTTATATTTGCTAGTTTATTTAGAATACATAGAAAATTGAAAAATATTATAAATATTTAAATATATATATACATGAGATTTTTTTATCTTTTGAATATGAAATAGGTATGCACGAATCTGTTTCGTATTTAGCACGGTTCATCAACATGACTGACAATATAAGCATACAAACTTTCAGTCATAGGGACTGTAATCGGGTCTTATGACTGGTAAACAACGATAAAGACAAGAGTAACGACATATACATGTATGCACACAGATATATATTTACATACATATGTATATGCATACACACACACACACACACACACACACACACACACATATATATATATATATATATATATATATATATAATGATTGGGACGTTTTGTCAGACGAGTGCCACTTCCTCAGTCACTGAACGTCCATGTGCCCGAAGAAGACTCTTCAGTCCTACTAGCAACTCCACACCCTCAAACAGATATGACACCGATGACGGTCATTGGTTTGGATAGAACCAACAACAACGGAGCCTGTATCATCGCGCGCTTTTATGTGATTTACATTGGACAACAGAGCCCGATCACACACCTCACAGATCCAGAGATCTCCATGATTTGGTTGCAAGGTTTGGTGTTTCCTACATGCTCTCTTGAGCTTCGCTCGGTCTAATTTGGCCGCATCAAATCGCCCTCCACTTCTTGCGATCAAACACTAGTGACTCCTACTTGTTAATAGGACCATGAACGTTCACCAAAATCTCCTTGATGCTATCATGAAAACGTTCTTTGATCTTGTGCTGGGGTCATTTGACAAGAAAAGGTTTACCATAAAACAACTGTTTGGGGAGTTGATAGTCATCAAGCCGGAGAAGATGGCCCGCATAATGTATCTGTTTTTAATAACAATGGCAGCAATACTGGTGGTTTGACCTTATTTAAGACACGTGTATCAGGGACGAAACTGTCCCACTTTCAACCGATAGTGTGTCTAAGGCAGTGTTGATGAAACATCTCGGACTGTTGCATATGTGACCGGTACAATGCCTATGTATCAGAGTGGGGATGGTAATACGAATGTTTGATAAACTGGCATTTTGTCAGAGTTACATCAGTATCAGACCAAACTCTATCTTGTAATCTTCCAAATCCTCTGATGTCTTGCTGATTCTCTGTCTTATTTACAGAATATATATATATATATATATATATATATATATATATATATATATATATATATATATATATATATATATATATATACTAACGGGGGTGGCAGGGTTTACCCGGTTGTAAAATACGCTTCAATATATCTTAATTTGTCCAGATTTCGCATACATTATTATAGAATCGTGATTTCAAAAGTAAATAAAAAGCTAGCCATCAGCTAGAATTGAAACTGGAAGCAAACCTGTAGCATTCACAGCTGGTGACGTTACCACTGTATCAGCGTGAACCGCATATGAACTGATTAAAAATAAACTAATATGAATGAACAAAATACATAACGATTTCTTTTCCAATTTTGACACAGGTTTGCCAATTATAAATACTATTTGACCGGCTAAAACGAAGGGTTCATAAAAGAACGGTCCATAAAGGAACGACCCTTAAAAAATCCGATTATTTGAGGCCCCCTAGCGTCGCTCTGTAACGCTTAGTTTCGGAAGAGGTAGAGTTTGAAAAATATTGAGACAGACAGACAGACAGATAGACAAACATAGTGAATTTTATAAATGAGATATCCATATCTATATTGAAGAGTGAGTATTAGTCAAATGCGTACAAGTTTTTTCAATGCAAGAACTGGTGCTGGTGGCGACATCATCGATGAAAGTATCCAGTGCCAAGCACCTGGTAAAAGAAGAGATAGAGATCGATCACTTGAGGCGCATCTAAAGCCGTTTAAAATAGAGCTATCATCATTGACATATCATGAGTGCGAAAAATATAGAGAAGGAGAGACGGCATGAGAGAGATGGAAAGTGAAAAAGATTATGTTAACATCGATGTCAAGTACTTGTGATTTTACTGACGGTTTCAATTCAATATAGTTCGATCCTCGATAAGTGCTTGGGAAACACGACATCAGAGCGTACTTACAATTTTGCAATTCAATATACATAGACACACACATACATACATATCTGTGTGTTTGTGTATCTACGTGTATGCGTATACGTGTTGCTTTATAGGTGTAATGCAAACGATATATATGCATAAGCTGTATTTCTGCCTTGTTTAAAAGAATGGCAATAAAACTGGAGTATAAAGAATATAATATTTACTGTCAGTAGGAGTGGACGGGTAACGCAAGTATGCATTATTAACACATACGAATTGACGGAATGGCTTTCTTAAACCAGACCGCGATTTGAATATCGAACTTATTTTCCGGTTAATCTATATAACAATTTGTGTCACCCACGGAACCACCTGCAAACGTCAATTATGTCATTTCGCCTCCGCTGTCAATAGAGTTTTTATTTAGCGGCGGAGTTTTTCTGTCTGAACTTACCTTATTGGATATTATAACTTTTGCAGGTTGTTTTTGAATCATTATACAAATATTTTAGTTCTAATATTCAATCGTATTTCCTTTTTTCCGGCCAGGTTTATGTCTGTGTCAACTAGTGTTATTTTCATTAGTTGATATTTTCTCGGATCTTCAAAGTATGTGTTGTGCAACCGGTACGAATTCGAAACGTGAGCAAATTTATATTTACAGATAAGGACAGACATTTTATTAAATGGAATCATAATAATTAGCTTATGTGTGCGTGTAGATTGCAATCATTTAAGATAAAAAGAAACCACAAAGACTATGCGAAACTTTTATATAAGAAACATTTCTACTTTCTAAACAGTATTATGCTCTTCATATAAACTGGTTAAAAATAGCGTAAATATCATATAACGCAATTGCAACTGCTCTTCCGATTTTGTAGGATTTATGTAATCATGCCGATATTCTTTTAAAGTCAACTTGGGACTTGATTATTATGATGAATCACGGCGGAAAATATTCAAAAATTGACATAAATGATGTTTCTGCGCTACGAAACAGACGCTGTCAAGAATTGAACATTTAATATGCTGAAAGAAATAAACAGTAATGTTAACATCTTGAAATTTGGAATATAGACTTTTTGCCATTTCTTTGTATATGGACTGAAGTTATATTTCGACCTTCTTAAATAAAATGATTGAAATCATTACGGTAATAATAAAAGAAAGGAAAAAAATAGGGTAGATAGAAGAGAAAGTGGAATAATGAGAGAAGATAGAAACAGAAAATAAGGGATACGGAAATACACATATAAATAGATAAAAATAAAAATAAAACGATCTGAAATTGAAGAAAATGGAATTAGAAAAATAATAAAAATTAGTTCAAGCTAAAATAAAAACATCTATATATATATATATATATATATATATATAAAATATATAATATATAATATATAAAAGATGTGCCATCACACGCACACATTCTCATTTATATATATATATATATATATATATATATATATATATATATATATATATATATATAAATGAGAATGTGTGCGTGTGATGGCACATCTTAAACAGTATAAAAATGAAACCTATTTATTCTAACCTGGCGATTCCATACGGGAATAACACGGATGATTCTGTGCACCGTAATTGTCATATATTTTCAGGACTTACTACATTGTTCTACTAACGGATTGAGCACAGTAGCAATAAGTATTGAAAATTGATACTCCAATGTATTCTGTTAAAATCGCACGTCCACTCAAAATAATTTGAAATTGAATTTAGAAAATTCATTAACCATTTCACTGATAGATGCTTGACTTGAAGAAAGCATAAAACATAAATTGGAGGAAAAATTTGTTTGCTTTTTCTTTACAAGAAAGTCACCACTTACCGTTATTTTCATGAGAAGTGCTCGTCTGAGCTCCAATCTTTGCTTCCAACAAAAGTCTTAAAAATAATTTATTTTGCTTTCTATCTCATTTTTCGTTTTACACGACGTAGCAATAGTTGCTTTAAATTGTTTAGATGAACTTAGATATGACAAAACTATTGTTTGCAAAAATATTATGTTCATAGAATCTAAAATGTGATTAACTTTTGATTGCGACAGTCGTTATTTTACAGTATTTGTTAATAGAAACATATTTCCTATGCATTTCACCTATTTCTAGTTTAATGAAAAATTACATGTTGTTAGTGGTACAACAACGGGATAATAATTGATAATTATTGGGCATATATTAATAGGTTTCTTATTTATAGGCTTATTTTATAAAACATATCAAACAAAAGATCAGCATAGTGTGAGGGTCAAAAGTGTTTGCAAAACGTATATACTGATCAATTTATGCTTCCAATTTAATTTCCAATATAATAGCTATGTTATTCATTGTTCGATATGCAAATATATAAAATAAATTCCTAAAAACTGAAACCAAATAATCATATTCTGGGGAAAAATATGGATTTGAAAAAGATTTCAGGACGAAATATGGACCATAAGTGTTTGTAAGATTCATTTATTTCAAAATAAAAAACATTTTTAAACATAATTTAATTTGAAGCATGGTGTTATTATGATAATAGTACCATATATTGATAACATATTACAAGAAAACCACAGTTATTGCTCAAATAACAATTAACAAAACAATACAAATTTTTAAAACAATTTAACCATTTATGCGCTTTCCACCATTCTTAATCAAATTCATCAGCATCCTGCAAACAGAGGATGTTAATTTAAGCACTTGTTGATTTCAGAGGATACCTCCTTAATCCTCTCTCAAAGGTCTTTTTACTTTAAAATTGATACCCATATTCGTAAATCTTCCTCTTCAGAATCGACCAGAGGTCTTCTATCAGATTCAAATTCGGGCTCTCAGGTGGCCAATTCATCAGACGTTCACCAGAGATCCCCTGGGTTGAAAGCCAAGCTTTTGTTAACCAAGAAGCATGGCTTGGGGCATTGTCTTGTTGAATAATGAGATTCTGGTTGACAGCATCATTTTGTGATTTCAACCAGGGCAATAAATTCTGTTCCAAAAACTTGCTGTAGTTGACAGAATTAATTTTGACACCTTGAGGGACAGAAAAAGGGCAAAAAATCTCACTACCAATAATCCCAGCCCAAGTCATCACTCCCCCTTCTTCTTGTTGACGTTTGAATCGCAAGCGTCGGCTATTGCTTTTAAGAAGCCATCGCTTGGTCCAACCGCCCGGACCGTCGAGAGTTGTTCTAACCTCGTCAGTCTAGAGAACATTCTGAAAATTGGTGTTCGAATATTTAGTGGCCCATGCTAGTCGCTTCTGATAGTTGATATCACTCGAAGGAGGACATTTTTTCGGTGTTCTCCGGTTCGGTATTTGTTTCAAAATCCGATTTCGGGTCCTTTTAGAGATGCCAAACTCTCCTGCATGGTCGAAATTAGCTTTGTGGGTTTTCTGGCAGACTCCTCTTGATTTCTTTCAAATCTAGTGGGAAAGTCTTCTTTTGTGCTTTTTTCCTTCCATCTTTTCCGTCAATGACGAATCGTTTCACAGTTCGATGATCTCGCTTCGATTTTTTTTTAATTTCTAATGTAGACTTCTTCGCAGCAAGTAATTTAACAATTTCACCCTTTCTCACTATCTGTCAACATCTTCCTTTTAGCCATTATTAATAAATTTAAGTTACCTGCATAAATTTTTGGCTCGCCTGAAAAGAGAACAAATGTTTAACAATAATTAAATTCTGTTCTGTTTCTTCCGTAGCAAATAATAAAGGAGGTAAAACTAAAAAAATAAAGAAAAATTAATAATAAAATTGAGAAAAAAAATTGGTTTGCAAACTCCTTTGACCCCCATAGTATATATACATAGTATCGAGATGATATGAAGAGTATGCAGTCTGTGAACAGAGGCACTTTTATATACGATGTTCTTCATTGTCATCTTATTTTGTTGATTGATGCAACCAGATCAGTCTGTCTGAAGATCACTTTCTGACTCAAATGTTCCTACATTACCACTTTTTTATTTTTTTATTTTTTAATTCTTTTCACAACTATATTATGTGCTGCAAAACCGAAAACAAAACAACAGTTCCTCTCCCCCTCCTTCCCTCTTTTTTCTTCCACCCCACCTTCGTACTAGCTCCTGGCTTGGAAAACACCAACCAATAATATTATAAACCCTTCCTTTTACATAACCAGATCATATTCTGTGTGGCTCAGCATAGAAACATCAAATTCACTACAAGTCTTTTCCTTTGTCTCTACATCACTCTACAAAATCAGTAAATGAATAAGTGTAGGAAGATGTAAATAACTTTAAGTATAAAAACCTTTTTTCACACCCTGTAGGGCATCAGAATAAGCCGATTGTCCCCTGCAGAGGGTAAAATCCTTGAATAGGGCAACAAGTTAGCTGTGGGTTGCTACTCGTAACGTTGTAGGACGTGATGCTGGTGATTGAGCTAACCTAAACCTGGGTGGATAGAAGTCTAGGCACTGAAATACATCAATTCACCTCTTACTTTGGATAGACGCGTGGTTGGAGAGACCCGATCCGATCAATCGGCCAGTCACGCCAAGTATCATAAAAGGTCTCAACAACATTGAACTAAGAGGAAGACTGCCGGAATTCATAAAAACAAACTTCCCAGCATACAGATCTTTTCATGTTCGCATAGATCATTCTTTCTCAGACCCGCAGAATCAATGAGTTCCTCTGGGCAGCATATTATCAACAGCTCTCTTTAACATATAAATTAACAATAATATAAAATAACTTTCCTCTCATACATATAGCTCATACGTAGATTAGTGCTAAATTGGCTACAGATCAAAATGTATTAACACTAATATTCGAAAGAAAATTACAACACAGCAACACAGCATTGTAAAATTAATAAATGGGCAACAAGAAATCGTTTCAAATTTGCCAAAACTGAAACAAAAAGATTTCATATCTGTAAATTAAGCAAACCCCACCCTGACCCAACCTTACAGATTTAATGGGAAAAAGTTCCATTCGTAAATGAACACAAGCACTTAGGAATCATTTCTGACCCAAAATTAAACTTCATTCCACACATCAATTACATTAAAACTAAATGCATTAAAGCACTATAGCTCCTCCGAATCATCACTCATACAGATAGGGGAGCCGACGAGAACACACTACTCAAAATATAGAGAGCACTAATCAGATCTAAAAAAAGACTATGGCAGCTTTATATATCAATCCATCAGAAAGTCAAAACCCTCAACAAAATATGCTACTCTGGACTAAAACAAGCATTTGGAGCAGTTCAAACTTCCCTTGGAGAAATCCTATAGGCAGGGGCGCATAAAGCCCCTCCAATGCTTACAAACCAAATCCGTGGTCTAAAGTACTATAAAAAAAAATTAACAGCCAACCCCATAAACCCAACAAACAATAGTATTTTAAACCCAATTCGTAAACACTTTTTCGACTAAAAAGAAAATACAATCAAAACTTTTGAACTCAGAATATAACCGATCTCCAAAGAAGCAAATCGACATACAACCCAAATCCATGAAACCATCCTACTCAAAACCGCTCCCTGGAAAATCGTAGTCCCCAATATCGATCTAAGTTTAAATAAACATGAAAAGAAGCATACTCATATAATAACTTACCATGATGATCTCTATAAAATCAAAGAAAAGTATCCAAACTGCATACACATCTAGATTGGTCTAAACAAAGTAACGCAGCCAGTGCAGCAGAATTAACAAATCAACCAAAAAACAAACAAACCTTCCAGAAGAAACATCAATTTTCAGTGCCGAAATACATTCTCTAATCTTAGCTTTAAGTCTTGCCTATAATAAGAAAGAATCCACATTGATAATCCGTTCAGACTTCCAATCTATTCTAAATTTACTTTAAAAGTTATCAAAAATAAAATGACGTACAACCCCCTAATCGCAAAATTACTCCATTAATTACTGGTTATCAACTATTGCTTCGTTAAACCCTGATAAACTCGAAGTTCAGTATTTAAATATCGGTCCCACCGTTGCTGACGTTATCGAGGGTTGTTCAGGATTTGAACATGCTGTTGAAATGGTGTTTACGACAAGTCTCACGGCGTTATTCATGCTAAACATTTACTTTCCACGCGTCTGCAATAAGAAAACGAGCCTGTCGACCAATATCTTCAGGTCTTGAATCGACTTGCCGCTGACTGTTACTTTAAAGACGTTACTGCTCCTACTTACAGGGACGAATCTGTCCGTGATGCATTTATACGTAGTCTCCGGTCCTCAGTAATACGTGCTAGACTACTTGAAACGAATACGCTAACTCTCAAAGAGGCTACTCAATGTGCTAGGGCTTTAGAACAAGCTCACTTTCATGCTGAATCATACGCTTCTCGAATTAGAGCAGCCGCTGCTGCTGCTGCTACTAATACTTCTGTTAGAACTAACAATGTATCTACTGATCCTGCCGAAGAGGCCACTATTACTAAAATTTCTGATTATACTAGTTCTCGTATGGAGTGTGACTCTGTACAATTTTCTGCTGCCCTCCTGCTCATGGCAAGTGTTACAATTGAGGAGGGCGACATCACTTTAAGGATGATCGCCGTCATTGTCTTGCCCATGATAAGGTATGTCGAAACTGTGGTAAACTCGCTCATTTCTCCAATGTTTGCCGTTCTACTATGCAGACACCTTCACGTTCTACTTCTGCTATCATGGTAGGCCATGCTAAAGGTGGTGATATTTGTCATCCCATTACTAAAATTGTTGAATTAAAAGGAAAAAAATTAACTGCCCTCATTGACACCGGCAGTTCTGATAACTTTATCAGTGCTCGTATTGTAATTTCCATGGCATCATCCTCCGTTTCTCTCAAACTATCGGAATATTGCACGGAGAACATTTCCTTCAATGGCTGCGAGTATAAACAAATTGACTTTACAGTGCTTCCTGATTCCTGTATGGATATTATACTCGGAGTGCTTTTTTTAAACTACATCAGGGTATCACTATTCTTTTGGTGGGCCTCAGGATATTCTAAAAGTCCTTAAAAAGATCAGCTGTGCCCCTGTGAAATTGTTTCGAAACATAACCCCTGACTGCAAACCTATTGCTACTAAATGCCGGAATTATCGTGCGGAGGATGCTCGATTCACTGAAAAGGAAATTCTACAACTGCTTGAGGATGATGTAATTGAAACAAGTTATTCACCATATCGTGCTCAGATTGCTGTGACTTTGTCGCCTAATAAAAAGAAACGATTGGTAGTTGATTTCTCCCAAACTATTAACTGTTTCACTTTACTTGGTGCATATCCTTTGCGTCGGATTGAGGAGCTCCTGAACCAAATGACCCAATATCGTATATTTAGTACAATTGGCGTACTACCAGATCGAAATTTGCCCCGAAGATCGGCCCTACACGGCCTTTCAAGCTGGAAATCGTTTGTACCAATTCAAACGAATACCCATGGGTGTCACTAATGGGGTTTCTGCTTTTCAACCGTTTATGAATTTTTTCATTTCAGACAACAAATTATCTGGAACTTTTTCATATATAGATGATATTATTATTTGCGGTAAACGCAGGAGTAACATGATGTTAATTTGGAATGTTTTTTAAAGGCTGCCTCGACATATAACCTCGAAATAAACCGTGAAAAATGAAAGTTATCACTTCATTCCATCAGTTTGCTTGGGTACCAAATTTGTAACGGGACTATGCAACCAAATCCTGAGCGTTTGAAACCTCTTTAACAAATGCCTTCCAATTCAGATTCGTTAAAAAGGTGTCTTGGAATGTTTTCGTACTACGCGAAATGGATACCTAAGTATTCATACAAAATTCGTCCATTGGTCGAAAATAAACAATTTCCCATGCCTCCTATAGTTATCAATTCCTTGGAAAAACTCAATTACTTTGAAAAACTCAATTACTTTGAAAAGAAAGACGTTGCCGAATCGTCTGTAAAAATTATTGATGATGAATTGCCATTTACTATTGAAACCGATGCCTCAGAAAAGGCTATCAGAGGCACTCTCCTACAAGTTGAGAGACCTGTAGCGTTCTTTTCTCGATCGCTAAACCCATCTGAAATATTACTTCACATAGTCGAGAAAGAGGCTTATGCCATAGTCGAGTGCATCCGAAAATGGAGGGATCTCCTAGCTGGGAAGCATTTTATTATTGTAACAGACGAGCAAGCCGTATTTTTTATGTTTAAACGTGCTAACCGAGGAAAAATTAAAAATGATAAAAATTATACGGTGGAAAATGAAAATTCTCCTGTTATCATACGCCATAAAACACCGTCCCGGAAGTGAAAACATCATTGCCGATGCATTATCGAGAGTATGTGGTGCTGCTGCTTCTTCCTTGGAGGAACTTAACTTATTACACAAGTCATTAATACATTCTGGAGTACAACGCTTTTGGCATTTTGTAAGATCACGAAATATGCCATATTCAATTGTATGGCGCGTGACATCTGAATGTACGACTTGTGCCAAAATAAAACCTCAATTCTTCGATTGTACTAATAATACAGTGATCCGTTCTCATGCTTCCTTTCAGCGCCTCTCCATAGACTACAAAGGACCTGTGCCAGTATCTTCAACAGAATACTGTTACATATTTACTGTAATCGATGAATACAGTCGATTTCCTTTTGCTTTCTCTTGTCGCAATTGGTCTTCGCAAACCGCAATCCAGTGCCTAACAAATATTTTCTCCGTATTCGGACTCCCCTCATTTATTCATTCCGATCGAGGAACTTCGTTTATGTCCGAAGAATTCAAAACATTTTGGACGCGACTTGGAATTGGATCCAGCAACACTACTGCACACAACCTAAGAGGCAACAGTCAATGCGAGCGCTACAACGGCATTATTTGTAACACTCTGTTTTTAGCTCTGGAATCTAGACGAAATCCCCTCTAGCGCTTGGTAGGATGTTCTACATGATGTTTTAAATGCTATTAGCTCCCTACTGTGCACTACTACAAATGCAACTCCTCACGAACGTATGTTCAACTTTGAAAGACGCTTTTCTGCTGGTACTGCTTTACCTGTTTGGTTCTGTGACTATTATTAAAACGGTTTGGTAACAGGAGCAAATATGACCCGATTGTCAACGTAGTGGATCTCCTCGAAGCTAACCCTACACATGCAAGAATACGACATAAGGATGGCCGGGAAGATTCATTAGCGCTGAAACCTCTCACTCGCTTTCCACGCTCTGATAGACCTCAAAATCCTGAAAAAAGTATTCAACTCGACATGGCAAATGCAGACCCGACCCAGTTGAGCGAAACAAGTCCTGTTAGTACTACACCTAATACAGAAGATGAATTTCACTATAATAGTCAGAGCCCTGAGAACCAACCTTCCCAGAGGGGCACTGGTCCTTCGAATAGCGAACTACCTCCACGCTGATCTAACAGAATTCACGGGCCAGTCCAGCGACTGGATTTATAAAATAAAAAACTATTTACATCTCTTTTACAAGTGGAGGAGATTGTTATATTTTCATTTAAATTATTTTGTTTGAACTGTTTAAAATATTTTCATTTAAATTGTTTTGTTCTTACTATAAAAACAAATATGCAAATTCAGTTTCTTGCCACGTGATTTGGCACACGTTTCCTTTTCTTTAAAAGACTGAGTTCTTTCTCTCTTGCTTTAGTAGCTGTGAATTTTGTTCAATAAAGCCATGGAATACGGTTTGTTTTACGTCTTCATTACTTTTCAAAACTACACTTACATAAGGTAACCTTTTTACATTCTTTTGGGTGCTTTCCATATTTTTGATTTGATAACTAGGCATCGTCTTTATAGCAGCAACGTTCGTAATGTCTTGCTACATATGAGTGAATACTGGACTCCTACTGGTTCGGTTTTCTAAGTCTACGAAGGAATGACATAGCTGCGGTTTGGTAGGCTGTAATGCGCTCCTAGAAGACTGTTATTTTTTAACTCCCTTAGATTGAGGCTGAGGTTGCCCAGGCTGGTGGTCAGCACTGTGTTGCAACATGACCTACTATAACGACACGGCCGTATATGTCACATTGAGAGGCAATTTTCTAAGAGGTGATTGAAACTAAGACAAAGGGAGGAAACTCAGAAATTGTTTTCTATTCAAACATTATTTCACGTGTTAATGCTTAGATAATTAAATAATTATTTCATGTTTCAATATTTGAAATAATGCTTAAATGAATTCTACTTACATAGTTTACTGCTATCCTGTCCAAAGTAAAATGTTTCCATTAATTAGATGTATTTTCCCTTTTATTTCTTTATAATACATAAAAAAACAAAAACAAATTCATTTTTGAGTTGTCTCCCCTGATCTTTCCAATAATTTTGTTGTTTATAAATATGAAAAAAAAATTGCATTAACTACAACAGGTTATTTGTTTTTTAAAGATTTTATTAGAATATCTTTTTTTAAGAATATAAAAATATTTACAAAGCACATGAATATAAAGATTGGAAAGGAAGTAAATTGTTTTTTACTCTTTTACAAAATTATCAAATCATTAACTGCCATCTTTCTTCTAAGAGGACTTTTAAAGTATCTTTTTACAAAGCACAATAAATTCAATAAAAATTGTAAGTAAAGGTAAATCTTCAACAGTAAATTTCACTTTTATTTTGATCGTTGCCGCTCTTTAAACATTTTTAATGAATATTTTCTAATTTCATCTGAAGAAAGTTTTTGCTTGTTGTTATAGAATATATTGATAACAATTATTGTTGCAAATTTATGTACTTTTTCAATGTGTTTCTCACATGTAAATACAGACTTTGGCGAATAAGTTTTTAAAATTATTTCTGCAAACCTCCTAGTTGTAGACTGAACATGTTTTTCAATGAATTGAGAAGAAAAATCCAAAATTGCAAAGCAAGAACAAATAAATTCAGCAATCTGAGTGGATGGAACTGTCAAACCTTCTCGAGATAATAAATTAAGATAATTATTCTCAGTGATCTCCGTATCATTGCTAACCATAGAAGTAGAACAAATATCACAGTTAAAGGGCTTCCAAAGTTTTTTGCAACATAACCAGCAATTGAATACGCTACTTCTTTGCTGTCAGGTGATAAATATAGTTCATTTATTTCTGACTCATGTTTGGACAAAATATCCAGAAGATTATTATAATTTTCATTCTTTGACAATGGATTGAGGTTTTCCTGCCAAATGTTAATATTTTCTTTTAAAAGAGATCTACAGCTTAAAACCTTTAGTTGCTATAAATCTTACGAAGACCCACTAAAAGTCTCCCTCCGCTCATTTGACGAAAATCGCTTTTCAAGGAAATCACTTTGAAATCTACGAGTGAGAATATATTCATACCGATCATTCAGCAGTTCTTTCATAAGCATTGCTTGTGCTCTCAAAGTTGTGACAAATGCTTTGCTAGTCTGTGCAGTGAGGCAAAAGTCAGAAATTTTTTACCCAGTTAGAAAATGTTTGGTCAAAGTTGATTTTATCATCACTTGCAGTAACAGCATTATTCAAAAGATTAATGGTAAATCTTTGATTAGAATTGACTATAGTCCACCAGCACAATATCAATTTAAGAAAATTTGCAATGTCGGTCCGTTCTGGAAAGTAGCTTTTACAAGCAACAATTGCTGTCTCGTGGAATACAGCAATAGTCAAATTGATATTTTGCTTATTGTCACCGGGATGTAATGCCTTGAAAAGTAGTTTTGGTGCTTTTCGTAATGTAGCATCCAAAAACATATCTTTGTCATATATTTTATGTATATCAGACCAAGATAAAACTCCTGACTTGGAACACAAATGAACGTCCAAAATATTGAAATCGAAAGAAGGAAACACAAACTTGCTTTTGTTCAGTAAACTGTTTCGAATATTCTTCAACAAATGAACAGTGTCAAAAAAGAAAAAAAAATTGTTTGGAGAATCTGGATTATTTAATAAAATTTTTAAGGCATTTACATTTACAAAATGGTTGTCTGCCACTACAGCCCTTATATTAAATCCTGCATTTAAAAGCTGTACAATGCATGCAATTATCTCCTGAGAGAGCCAGTCACCAGTAACAGTCACTTCAGGACAGACTTTAACTACAGTTGGTACTGTCTCCTTCAACCCTGAAATCATAAATATCATGATACCTTTATATAAGTTGCCAGTTTCATCAGCACCAACATACTTCTCACCATGAAACTGAGTTCCCTTTTGAAGGTACATTTCATCCAACATCAAGATACAATCCTGAGAAAGTTTACCTTTTCCCAAGAGAGATTTTGCAGCAGTTATAGATTCTACATCACCTTTTTGTATTTTTTATAGTGAAGAAAATGAAGGAAATGGTAATTGCTCAACAAGTAGTTTATATGCTTGAGAAGTATAGCGCAATAATAAAGAGAATCTGATTAGTTCAACAGAAAATGAAGGGACCCTTAGGTTTAAAATGTTGAAATTTGTATAGTTCTTTTAGAATGGAATTTGGAGATTCTGCTACAATGTTTTGAATATAAGAGGGGAAATTTTCCAACATGCTATACCTTGTAAGTTTTACATTGTGACCCTTCACAAACCAATGTGGTAATGGTATTGGATTTCCATAATACTGAAGTTGAACGTGTAAATTGTTGTCAATCCGAATGCACTCTTTCAGTAATGGAAAATTTGTCTCAAAATCTATCCGGAAAATCCATACAAATTTTCCATTTTTTTTAAACTGAAACCAGTGGGGCAACATTTTGTTTCTTCGAAATCTTCGAAACTCATAATAATATCTGCTGAAAGAAAATTTGGTAGTTCATCATCTTGGTAATTTCGATCCTTTAGGGCTTTTCTCGCTGTGTTTGATGTAGGTAGAAGAGATGGGTTAATATTCATTAACGGTGAATGAATTGTTGGTATTGGATGTAGGGACCAATTTAACTTATTTCTTTTCCTTTTTAAAATAAATTTTTCATCAAAATGTTTTATACATAAAACTAAATTTTTTATTGCAATCCAATCAGCACGATTTACAAATTTTGTCCATTTATCAAACAGGTCGGGTTTGCCATGTGGAAAATGAAAAGTTGATAGATTTTCGTGGTTTTTATAATCAGTTTTGCAGCCAAATGCAACGCATTTGCCCACCATTTTGATAAGCCAATTATAACAAAACTTAGACAATATTTTTAAAAAATAATATATATTTTTTACAATATTTAAAACGGGTAGAAATAATTGAACAAGTAGAGATCGCAAAATGGTTGTAAGCATAAAGATCACTTACGTCTTTGAAAAAAAATCAAAGCGGTGAAAAACATTTTATATAGATAAAAACATGTATTTTTAGAATGAAATAATATAAAAATATTTAAATAAAAGTTTATTATTCATTATTTCAAGAGTTAATATAAACTTTCCTTTGAAAATTTCAACGTTATATGCGGCTCGAGCTTACATAGTTTTACATAATAATGGCTTCTCATGTAACATACCGGGCCGTATGTATATTAGGCCATGGTTGCAACCTCCTTCTGTGGTATGGACATGTTGAACGAAGCTCTTGTGTGATAAAAGGGTATACACGCATTTCAGCTGAGAATAAGCGAGGAAATAAGACTTGTTATATTACACACGTTTACACACGCGTTAACATTTAGACACCCGGGACCCAGCACCTTGTAGTAGAGTATGTCACAAGGAGCATAGGGCAAGTAATAACTCGACTCTTTTTTGTGTAACAAATACATTAATTTCCGGGTACTTTCCTGACTAAAATATGATCGTGCTCTTTCTCTCTGGCCTCTGTCCTCTCGAACGTCATCGTCGGTGTGTGCACACGTTTTTTTATAGCCTTTTAGTTTTCTTTTTCATTATGGTGGCGTCATTTCGTACACAGCTCTGTGTTTGCATACAGCCGCCAAACTCTGTTACTGACTTAGAATCACCCAGTCAAATATGACCTCGTGTCATATCATATTGAAACCAATGTAAATGATAATTTCATAGAGAAAGTCATTCCGTACTCTAATGGTCAATGTGCAGCCCGCATAAGATGTGAAAGATACATGTTAAGCAAAGAAGAAGAGTTAAACGTCGTCGTCGTCGTCGTAGTAGTAGTAGTAGTAGTAGTAGTAGTAGTAGTAGTAGTAGAAAAATGATAATCCAACACTCAGATGACGATTATTGAGGAAAAGATTCTAAACCAGTGGTTTTCAAACGTTTTTGCCACCACCCCCTTTACCGCAGGACCAAAATGTCAAAGCCTTTCTGTAACCACCAGACGCCAGAACGACGGTAATGTTAAATGTCATAAGAATTGGTTGATTTGAAGAATATAAAAGCAGGTTAACAAACAAAAATGGTTAACATTTATTTTTCAATCGCAAACACCTCGAACTGAACATGAAATATATTGTAAAACCGAACGAGTATTCATTGACAACTACCCTGCCTAATAAGATGGGTGGGTTTGGTGAATTGAAATCAAACTGCTAACATCAGAACTAAGGTTTGTCAGGAGCAGTCTCAAATCAGCACACTTTGTAACGTTGACTTTGATTCTTTGGTGAAGATCCTGGACATAGTGCTGAATCTTCTTTCTCAACCAGATAGGAAATCGGAAAAGCAATGAAAAATAACTTCATATCTTTCCATATGATTGGGTAGGGTTTGCCTCTAAAAGGCTTGGTAAAAGGTTTTGGACTTTGGTCTTAGATTTTCATTATTTTTCAAACTTACAATTATCTCTTCTAAAGAGGTTGGCATCTCTGTGCTGGGATCGATCACCCAACCAAAGATTTCAATAAAAGAAAAATAGGTCGTTGAATCTAACTGATATATCCATTTGCAGTTCCGCTAAATGAGCGCAGTACACGGCAATGTGATCATCCGTCACTCTTGCTTTCTTCTCGAAGTCAGACAAACCAGGAATTGACAGAATCCGTGGTGCCCAAGGTTTCTGCTGCAGAGCTGTAATTTTGAGACGATTGCCCAGAGAGCAAACTTAGCTTTAATTTATGAAGTCTTATTACCTTGCAGCTACAAATTCACTTCATTGAATCTCGTTCTCTTTATGTTTGTTTGTTTAGAATTTAAACAAACAAAAATAAAAAAAAACGAGATTCAATAGATAGATCTGGTTCCAGGGAGATAACTTCCCTTTTTTATACCACAAACAAAACATATATAAAAGTTTGTGTTTCCAGAAATGAGTATATAAAAATACGTTAAGGTAATGTAGCATGCAAGACCGAACCAAACGATAAAATTGATCTGTCAGAGAATTACCTACCAAGTCGTGGACAGCAGTATTGATAAACTTATCAGCACAAGTTTTTTGTATCTTTTCCTAAACGATGTTCTTAAGCTGAATTGATTTTGCCTCATCTTACGACAGCCGATCTTCTATGTTTCCTGCTTAAACAGATTGTAATTATCTCATGAGAGTAAACGTACATGCAGTCTGACATTTACCAATTGTTTCAGAGCCGCTTAATTAACCATTACTTTGTTGATGAAACCGAATTCTCACAATGTTTTTTACACTAGCAACATTATGCGTCCTCCAGCTGCAAATGTTTAATATTTTATTCAATACATAAATATTTGTTATTAATTTCTGTCTTGTTTTTTTCTTTTGATTCACCCCGAGCAATTAAAGTATAAGAAGCAACTGTTATAGGGGCCAGATTTGTAAGGGGCAAACTGCGTACGGAGTTAGTCGGCGAGATGTTTGTTCAGTTGTTTGCTTCCTTTACATTGAAGTTATTACATAATCGCACGGTTTAGAAAACAAGTAACAGGAAGGGAACTCCAAATGCAAGCAGCTTGTAAAAACTAGCAGAGTAGTAAAATATGATTTTATCTAGTGAAGGGGTGAGATTTTGCTCAAGAGAGAATGGATCCACCCTGTAAGGAGAGCTGCGCATGTAATTGTGAGGCAAGATTTGCACAATCTCCAGCCGCACATCTCCTGAATCGATACTGCTTGAGTCAGGTGGCAAGGAGAAGTGCTAAACGACTGAAAATAATGCCTGCTCCTAAATTTACCAAATACTCACCCATTTTAATACAGATCAATCTTAACGTTGCTTATTTTCGGTGATCTAACGGGAACCAGTGTGTCAACATGAATAATTTCGTATATAAAGTCGGCCATAACTGAATAAATCGGGTTTGTATTACTGTACACATAGATTCGAAAACGTTGTCAAAATACAAATATATAACAAATACATGTTATTAAAGGCAAGATAACTTACTTTTTTACCTAATTGGATATGTTTTTAGTGTTTTTATTCAATGTAAGATGTTTATTCAGCTCGAAAAACATACAGTGTTTACCGATGTATTGGAAATTTTTAAATGGCGCCTAACTCTCTCTTTGACACAGTAAGTTTTGGAAAAGGAGTTATAAGGAAAAAACTAGACAAAACACGGTTAAAAACTCGATCAATATATGTTACCCTTACATAGGCTGACGGTGGGTTTTTAACAGTATTTTGCATATATATTGCGATTTTAAAAAAAAAATGTATTTGCCTGTTTAGTTGATGAAAATGCTTAAATAAATATTTAGATGCGACTGGATCTCCATACCTTAAATCCAAGATGGCGGCGGTAAGCACATGGTTGCTATCTACGTGTTCGAGTTCGTGCTAAAAAACATGGAATTATTTTAATATATTTAAATGTGAGGTAATTATATTCTAATATTTTTTTTGTATATTCTTATAGCCAATCATAGTAAATTTTATTCGGGCATAAAAGGTTAATTTAATTGATTCGAAGACTTTTAAAAATATTTATGTTTTGTTTACCTTTGGCGAAAACTGGTTCGAACGCGTTTTTTTTTTGAAAAATTTAAAACTTAAAATTCTATTAAAAATTACAGAAAAGTGTTATATTATACTACTTTTAACATTATAAATATCAGGGTGTTCTATTTCTACTAGAACCAAAAGTTGTTCAGAAATAACGGATTTTAATAGATTTGAATAGATTTTAATAAGCTTTAGAAAAAGCAGCTTTCGATCGATTGTCGGTCACTACAACTTGTTATGGTTGAATATTTGAGTATTAAAATATATATGGTATAATCACAAACTAAACTGGTTGACTATATTTGTATAACTCGTGAGCACCCTCCATCAGACGTGACAACAACACAATTTATGTTTCGCCAGTGTTTGAAAAAATATTCATATAAATTCACGTAATAATTTTAATTTTCAGTCATAATTACTATAACTTCTTATATTTAGTGATTAATTTTTAATTTGTAGGAATTGTTTGTCTTTCTCTCAACGCGAACCTTATTTTCGTCCAGGGATAGTAGTACAGTATAGAAAAATAAAATTGCCGTTCTCAATAAAACTAATTTATTTTAAAACTTAAAAAATCCATTCATGTAATTTGATTCTGTAGTAGAGCTGACATGTATTCAATGTAGCCGCCTTTAGCTTCAATCATCGCATTGATACGGGTCCGGAACAGGTAACAAGTTCGGCGAATAATCGGCAAATAGTGGCGATCTGGGTGGCTTTAATGCTGTGTGAGGTCATGTTGGTGCTGTTCTCGATATATAACAAAACGAAGCAGTTCTGCGAGTTCATGTTGGGGGAGGAGAGTGGCCAGTGAGATAAGGGTACACAGTTGTAGCACTCCTTCTGAAGCCAAGTTTGGGTCTCTTTGGACTTGTGGGCCGATGCAGAGTCCTGCTGCCATTCTAAAGGTCTGCCAGCGGTCATCTGATTGTACCAGGGGATCACAACACTCTTCAGCGCCATCCACAACATATTGTTAACTTTTAAGTCGACTTCGAAGATGTGAAGTGGCATAATATGGCTTTTACTTGAAACCACACCAAAGACCATAACCGTGACCGGAAACTGTTTTCCTCTTCTTGAGCACGTCTATGTTATTCGTGGCAATCCAGTGATGGTTTTGACTATGTTGCATTTGGTTCGTCTGAAAAGAACCAGAGCATGTTCGGCTTCTTATTAACCTCGGTTTATATGTCTTCTCAATCAAGATCTGGCATGTCTGGCGCCTGTAAGACATATACTTCAAGTCCTCCTTCACACATGAATTCATAGTTTTGTGTGAGATGCCTAATTATCTAGCAATTTGCTGAATAAGCCGCTGGGGAGTTTCATCAACGATTGCCTGGACGTTTCCAATGAACTCCTTGGTTCAGCTGTTCCTAATGGTGTTCTTGGACTTGGGCTTCCACTCAAACACCTCCAAAAGTTCGTCTGATGCGTTGAGCTGTGCCTTCAAGCGTTGAACCGTCCGGAATTGAAATTTTAGGGTGCCGGTAATAATCCCGTTGTCATAACTTGGATCGTAGAGAGCATGAGTTGTATAACGGCGCATCTCCGATTTCGTTCGTTAAATATTGTGTCACTTTCAGGCATGATAGAAGGCTCTTGGAATTTCTGGCAAACTAATAAATGATCTGTAAAAAAAAACTGGTTTTCATCAAAATGCAATGGAATCATGTCGTCTTCTCTAGGGCGACATTTGATCGTTCCACCCTGCATCTATAAAAGAAACTGTGTGTGTTAATTCGTTCCTCATGGACTTGAAAACGGCTGGGCCGGTTTATTTTTAATTTCACACAGCTGTTTAACTTTATGTGCCTGGCAGTGGTTTTAGATAGGTTTTGTATCTAAATGTCTTCGATAAATATCGATAATCGCAAAAATCCGATAAAAGAAGGAAGAGGCAAATTTGACTAAAATTAAAGCCTTATACAGCCTAATATGACAAGTGTATTTCAGAAGTTTTATTACCGCACAAGCAGAAAGGCTCGGTATATAAAAGTAACAGAAGACTATTTGATACGACAGGAACGGGTTCGGAATGATCGTTTAGAGTACAATTGCACTATGATGCATAATATTTGCATTTAAAATTTTAATTCAAGCTATTATAACCGCAAAAGTAGAAAGGCGATGCATATAAAATAAACAGTAACTTTTTTGATATGGCAGGTGTGTGTTCAAAAAAAATATTTCTGTTTAGAGCATAATTTAACCATGATACTTGACTTTTGCATTTGAAACGTAAATTCAAGCCACTATATAAATATGTATATATGTATATAAAAGTAAGAATATGTGTGGGTAAGGACGCTTTTCAGCCTGTATACTCAACGAATTTTGGATCTAAAGGTTTGAAATTTCATATATAAGATATTCATACATGTAGAACAATTTTTAATCCGTTTTCATCCGGAAAAAGGTGGGTTAAAGGGGTCAAAATTGAAACGTTGGTACGTGAGAGTCGTCGGATTGTTCTCTGTTTGCTAACTTTTTCACGATTGCGTGTACGTAAATGGTTTACGTTACAGATTCCTTATGTGAAGTATAAGTCGGTTTGAAAACACTGTTTTAAAAATCATGTCAAGCTGGCCGAATGGAAATAATTGACTCACTGTCTTTAGGGTTTGGTTTCGATCTTAGCTCGAGTATGTTTTATTTTTTCTTACAAGAAGTGAACTGCTTAGGAAAAACAACATACTCGCATGCAAATGTCTCAGCTTCTTCCTTTTTTTATTTCTTTTTAAATGAAATTAATACCAGTATTTTTGTTTATAAGAAATAAGAAATTTGCATTAATTAAAACATAATATTTATGCATATTTTATGATCGTGCAACGCCAAACGGTTTGCTAGTATATCTATAAAAGTGAAAATGGGTGTTCTAGAATACTTTATACTTAACAATTTTTTATCTATAGACTTGCAATTTTTTATATAAGATATTCAGATATGTGGGATTTTTTTAAAATCAGTTTTTAACCGTAAAAAGGGCTGCTAAGAGGTCAAAATTAGCAAATTTGTACACGGGGAGGGTCGTTGGATTCTTATCTGTTTGCCCACTGTATCGCGATTGCGCATGCGCGATTGAAAAACAGGACAATTCCTTATAATAAGAACAGGATTTTTAAAACGCTTTGTAAGTACGTGTCAGGCTGGTGTAATGGTTATCGTACTTGACTCAATATATTTAGACTTTTTTTTTCGGTCTACGTTCGAACATTTTTTTTACTAACAAAAAGTAAACTGTTTAGAACAGAAAAGGCATAATATTCGCTTTCACATGCCTGTTTTATATTAATTAAAATATACTAGCAGGACCCGTGGAAATTCCACGGTAGTTAAAATCTTGTAAAACACATCAATAAGAAATTCCTTATTGTTATATTACAAAAATGAACGTATGGAAGCAAGTAGAACAAACAAAGAACTGTAGTTAAAACTTTTATTGATGGCCAATGCGATCGTAACTGATGCTGTTGATATTGTCAGGAAGTGCTGGTGATGATTGAGGCGGTGACAGGGAAGTTGATCAGCAGCTTGGAGTGAGAATAGTGGTCAGTCAGCAGGTTCTGGGGAGTCAGACTGTGAATTTAAAAAAAAACTGTGTGACATTGTTGACATCGATTTTGTGAAAGTTCTGATGACCCCAAGTTGTTTAATATTTCAGGACATCTTGGATTACATGTATAGGTAAGGAATAGGTCTGGCTTTCCATATTTACAGAAAACTGCCATTGCATCTTGATACAGTTGTTGAAGATTCCTAGGACTTCCTGTAAATGAAGATGGTAGAATAACTGGTACACCAGAATCGCCATCTTCATTCCTTGCTAAATGATCCATTAAGCCAGAATATTGAGCAGTTCTTGGTTGACTTTGATAACTTTTAATGAAGTTAAATAAGCAACCGTCAACTTTTACATATGCAATAGACTTTTCTATTTATTTTAAATTTTATTCAATGAAGATTTGGAAATTCACAAATATTTTTTAAGTCGAATCAGTGATATAGATTTCAATTAATGCATCACAACTTCCTGATAATATAAATAGAACACTTTGAATTTTCTGTACAAAAGTTTTTTCCATAAAAACATTGTAATCTGTTATAATATTCAGACTCTTGTGTATTACATGCATAGAAAATGAAGTGTTTCTGTAAATCTTACGAAATACAGTTAAATTTTGATTTTTCGATAATCAAAATGATGTGAGGTAGGTTAAACAAACTGTACACTACTTTTTCATCAAATTATGAATTTTAAATATAAGGAAAGCAATTTAAAAAAAAATTTTTTCCAAAATCATATTTACATCCAAGTTAATTTTTAGATTCCATAGCTGTTCCTGATTGTTTTCATAACACTTCACGGTAAACAATATTCTTAGTATATGTTACACCACGCTTTCTGACCTGATTATCATCTTTATGCAGTTGCATTACCTTAAATTTCACACTGTGCTTAGATCGAGCTCTTTAACATGCCACATACAGCTGACCATGAGAAAATACAGGTTGTTGAAGATATATACCAACCTTATCCAAAGTTTGGCCTTGTGCTTTATTCATGGTCAGTGAATATGCTAATCGTATTGCAAACTGTATCTGATGAAATGCAAACGGAACATTTGTATCACTTGGCTTTAACTTAATTCTTGGAATGATAACTGTGGAACCTCTATTAGATCCATTAATTAAAATAGCAATGATGCTGTTTTGATGACATTCTTTTATTTTCATCCTAGTTCCATTACAAAGTCCTTGATTTATGGATAAATTTCGCAGTCGCATTACTATTGCCCCTATTTTCACATTAATTTGGTGAGGTAACATTCCAGATGAAGTTAATGAATTTATGAACTCGATAGGATAATTTTGAAGTTCAGCATCATCATCGGAGATGTAATCTGCACTTAAATATGTATTTATGCCTCCGGGAAGATTATTTAGAATTTCTACATTTACTGTTAAACATTCTGTATTTTTTAGAGTCATGATGATTTAATTTTCCATTTCTTGAGGGCTGCAATCAAATATTTCTGAGATTAGAGAACCATTACATACCGAATAGTCAGGAACATCTATGGCATCTACAGGAACGTCATTAAGACTGCTCGTTAGTGTACCATTACAAAGATGAAGGAGCCATCTAGAAAACTCCTGTTCATTTATGTTAGTTCTGACGTTTTGTGTTAGTTGTAATTGACTGAAATGATACCACAATGGGCATCTTTTAAGACAGGTGTCTATAATAGATGTAGGTGATCCATGTGGCACTACTGGCAAAATTTGCCTGAAGTCACCTCCAAGTATGAGAAATTTTCCACCAAATATTTTATCGTTACCCATTATATCTTGTAAACATCTATCTATAGCAAGCAGTGCATGATTAGGTATCATAGAGGCTTCGTCTATGATGAATACCTTTACCTTTCTCAAAAAAGAAGCATACTCTGATACAGGAGAAACGTTACAGACACCGGTTTCTGTCAGAGGTACAGGTAGTTTGAATATACTGTGGAGTGTTTTCCCTGAAGTTAGTAGCATTGCAGCAATGCCGCAGTGGCGGTTACAGTACTGCTGGAGGTGAAGTATTCATATAACATGTTGAATAAAAAGGTTTTTCCTGATCCGGCTGGGGCATCTAAATAGAAGCAATTGTTGTGTGGGGCTTCTTTTTCAGTTGCCATGACAGCCTTGATTATAGTATTAAAGACCTCTAATTGTTCATTGTTTAACAATTCAACATTAGGCCCGTTTGTATTTCGAGTCATATTATCTATTGGAGGATCACCTGTTGGTTCAGGTAAACCCATTGCCTGGCAAGAAGAACCATGCTCATTAAATATTGCTTTTATCAAATGAATAACTTGGGGGATATGTATATACACTGGCCCCCGCCCTTTGCGGCCCGGGCGACAAGATCAAAGTGTAGTATCTGTTCCGGCAGATACTGCAAGCTATGACTAGCTATGACTAGCAAAGACCAGATGTGGGGGCAACCCCACATGCCTGACCATTAACCAGCTCCCATTTCCCACCTCTCGGGAGCTGGTCCCCTGTTTCCCTTCCCCCTCCCTTCACTCCTCACATTAAAAATTGGCCTTGTGCCTAATTTGCTCGGTGGGGGAGCAAATAAATACCATCTGTTCCAACAGATACTGCACTTAAGATAATTTGTACCAGTCAATGGAGGGGTAACCCTCTATACTGAGACAATTATTATTTTTGGTAACCAGAGTGCCCCCTTTTTGCCTACTTTTAGGGGGGCTGGTTTTTACCTCACATTAAAAACGGCCTTGTGCCTAATTTGCTCAGTGGGGGAGCAAATAAATACCATCTGTTCCAACAGATACTGCAAGCAAAGACCATATGTGGGGGTAACTCTTCATACCAACAGTTCCTATCCAACTCCCATTTCCCACCCATCGGGAGCTGGTCCCCATTTCCCTCCCCCCTCCCCCTCTCTCTCCACATTAAAAAACGGCCTTGTGCCTAATTTGCTCAGTGGGGAAGCAAATAAATACAAACTGGGGGATATGTATAATATATCCACCAATCCACTACACTTTACCGTAAAATTCGGCTAAAATAATTGTTGACGAATTACCTCCTTTGAATCGATATCGTCTGCTTGTGACAATTGAAGCGAAAACCTTATTAGGTATTAAATGCTAAAACAGCTGGCTAATTGGCTATAAAGTAAGTTATTCCGATCTTTGATCTAACAGTTTAATGTAAAAAAAAAGAGCTTAACATTTTCTTGTATCTTTTTTTTATATCAAGAAAAATGTAAGCATCATGCTGAAATAATAAAAATGCCATTCTTAATAAGGGGAGAGGGTTTTACTATTCTAAATCTTCACCTAAATAACCATTTAATGAAAAAAATGTTTAAAATGTTCTTGTATCTTTTTTATAATTTTTGTTAAATAAGAAAAATCAATAAACTTTGATAACACTATTGTAAGAATCATGCTGAAATCCATTCTTAATATGGGGAGGGAGGTTAACTATTCTGAAACTTTACCTGACAATGTAAAAAAAATAAGGGAAAAATATATGTATGAACAATAAATATTTCTTCAGTTAAAAAAATTATACTGTAAATCTTTAAATAAGGAATAAATATTTATTTAAACCATAATTATTGAAATAGTATTTTACTGCATAAAAAAACGGTTATGGGGAGAAAAGTTAACTATTTTGAACCTTCACCTAAATAGCGATTTAATGAAAAAAAAATTTAATGGTCTTGTATCTTTTTTTTTGTATAATTTGTTTTAAAATAAAAAAAATAAAAACTTTGATACCGCTATTGTAAGAATCATGCCGAAAGCCATTCTTAATATGGGGAGGGGGTTGTATCTTTTTTATAAATTTTGTTAAATGAGAAAAAGCAATAAACTTTGGTAACACTATTGTAAGAATCATGCTGAAAGCCATTCTTAATATGGGGAGGGGGTTAGCTATTCTGAAACTTTACCTAACAATGTAAAAAATAAGGGAAAAATATATGTATGAACAATAAATATTTCTTCGGTTAAAAAAATTATAGTGTAAATCTTTAAATAAGGAATAAATATTTATTTAAACCATAATTATTGAAACAGTATTTTATTTTACTGCATAAAAAAGCGGTTATGGGGAGAAGGGTTAACTATTTTGAACCTTCACCTAAATAGCGATTTAATGAAAAAAAAAATTCAATGGTCTTGTATCTTTTTTTTGTATAATTTGTTTTAAAATAATAATTAAAAAAAAACTTTGATACCGCTATTGTAAGAATCATGCTGAAAGCCATTCTTAATATGAGGAGGGGGGTTAACTATTCTGAAACTTCACCTAACAATGTAATAAAAATAATGGAAAAAATATATGTATGAACAATAAATATTTCTTCAGTTAAATAAAATATACTGAAAATTTTTAAATAGGAAATAAATATTTCTTTAAATAAATTAAATTGTAAGTAATGAAACTAAGTGTTTTATTTCATATTAAAAAAATTGTCGTGTCCATTTTTTATAGTATTTAAATATGTATGATCTGTCGGTAGGCATTAGAAGATGATGAATGCCTGTAAAAGAAGCAAATAAAACAGACAAAACATAAATAATAACTATGTAAACAACGTGAAGATGTATAAATGTTACAAAATTACTCGATTCGGCATTAAAAAACACAAAAAAAGATTGATATGCCGTAAAACAAAAGCAAAACAGAACAAGACGTAAAATATGTTTTGACTATGTTACTCAGTGTATTTGCGAATGGTGACTTTGGTTATTTATTTAATAAAGTCATTCTTGACTTTTGTAACATTTATTTCGAAACATATTTTTTGTTGTGTAAATAAAAAAAACATAAAGTGGCACAGTAAACAAAAAAAAAAACGAACTCGTAACGTTAAATGTAAAAAATATATTTATTACTGAATAAAATAGAATAAACGTTCCTACAATAATAAACAGAAGGCATCGTTAAATAATAAAGAGTGAACAATAAAGGGAGATAATTCACATTAATTAATGTTTGCGATGATGATGACGCGTTTCATTAATTAATGTTTGCGATGATGATGACGTGACACCGTACGTACAAGCAAATTAATATATAGATTTATGCGTATTTTACGACAGAGTAACGCTGGGCGACCTGCTAGTAATTTCATAGAATTAACAGTAGGTTCTTTACAGTGCAATGTGGGACACGGAACTGCAGGGGGGATTTAAAATTTGGCGATTTCACCGGTTTCGATAACTATAATATATAGAAAAGTGAAACATTCGTAGATCCTTATTCAATCCCGGGTAACGTCGGGTCTCTCTGCTAGTATATATATATATATATATATATATATATATATATATATATATATATATATACGTAAGTCTGAGGACGCTACAGACGGCCAAAAAAACGGCCGTGTAGCCGAAACAATAATGTAACTTAACAGAAAGATACAGTAATAAAAAATAAAACGCATATTTGCTCTACAACAGTATTGAGCACTTTCTTCATTTTTTATTAATTACCATTTCCACAATATATATATGTGTGTGTGTGTGTGTGTGTGTGTGTGTGTGTGTGTGTGTGTGTGTGTGTCGTCGTTGGCGCCCATTCGTGTCTGAGTATCGGTTCCATCATCTGCCTCTTATCTTCTAGGATGTCTATATATTGCAAGGCCCAACCGGTGGTAGAAGAGTCTCGGCCAGTATTTGCAAAGGAGTGTAGGCGAGGAATTGGGCTATTCTTCTTGTTCTCCTAGCCTTTTCATTTTGTTTTCTTTTCTCCTTAAAATCTGTGGCACCTCTATGTGCTGGGCTCCTCCATTTTGTCCGGCCCCCGGCAGCCTGAAGGGTCGATGTTAACCATTTCCAGTATGCATTCTACTGATGTGGTCTGCCCAACGGAGACGATGGTGAATGATGGTTGCCTCAACGCTGGTCATTTTAATGCTGGCTGGTACTTCCAAGTTAGGGGTGTGGGTCTCCCTGGTGATATGCAAAATTTGCCTCAGCTTGTGTTGCTGGAAGCGTTCCAGTTTTTTTTTTTTTTTTTGTATCGCTTCTGTACAATGTCTATGTTTCACAAGTACAAAGAAGAGTGGAGTGTACTACTGCCTTGAATACCATGATTTTAGTGGCCAATTTCAGTGCGTGGTTGTTAAATATGTGGTTGTTGAGGCGAACAAAAGCGGAGCAAGCTGCCTGATCCTGTTTTCCACATCTTTCGTACATGTAGGAATAGATGTTATGATGCTTTCTAAGTAAGGAAACTAGTCAATTTCCTCTAGTGATTGGCCATTTATGATAGTGTTGGTATTAGGTAGCAGGAGTCCAAGTAGGTGTTGGACTAGTATTTGGGTTTTTTTCTGCATTGTGAAAAACATATATTGTTGAACTCTGGGATGCAGCATTAAAAATTAGTAACAAAATTCAGTACAGTATATAATACACATTTATAAAAACATATAACATTATAAATAACACCGTAAGGGGAGGTAAATACCGTAACTAGGGACCGGAACAACATCGTATTCCACATTGTAACCTGAAAAAAAAACGTATCCTAGAGGCACTGTATCTCAGAGTTCTACTATATATATATGTTGCGTCTTATTTTTTAATTTTTTAATTTTATTTACATATGTTCATACACACCATTGCACGTATATAAGTTAAATTGCAAAATTATACATATCTTTATTTTCTAGATCATCCATAAATATGGAAATGATTTTAACTGTGCGTTAATAATGTTTCATCAGATATGTCAGAATTTACGACTCTTTTAGTGAAATCAACGTGTCATGAATAATGGTTGTATCTGTGCGAACGCTTAAACGCAAATAGCTTTAATTGTTACCCTCTTTCTTTCTTATCTTCGTTTAGAGTCTCTATCTTCTGCACTTCTGACAAACAAGTTAGTTTTCGGAGGAACGTGTTAAAATGGAAGTATTTTAACCAATGAAAATCTCTTCAAAAACCAAAATTAACAAGACCATGTCGTATTATTAGATTGGTGCCGTTTTTATCAGATATATATATACGTAAAAAAACGACATTATTTTTACACCAACCTTATAATAAGCTGCCACGAACTTAGAAATTCTTACAAAAACAGGGAAGTAGATAGCAAGAACTAGCGTGAAATTAAACCCGGCACAGCTAAAACACGCAAGGACGTATCCTCAAACCTCTAGGGTATGCTAGTCGTAACTAAACCGATCATTGATGAGCTATTCCTTTTATATAATGCAACATTTTCAATCTTTCACACAAAAAATTACTCGTCTAACCAAAACCACCATCAATAATTTCCACCACTCTCTATCGGTGGTTAAACCTAAACATGGATTCCATGAACAAAGCTTCTTTCCTAGAACTGCCGGCCTGTGTAACGCTGTTCCGCTGACTACAATTTTGTCGTCTTCAAGTCCAAACTAAACAAGTTCTTGTTTAATCGTCCTCTTAAATAATCTAATCATTATACCAAATATCCAGTAATAACGATTACTACGCTATTGTCTCACCGTACACACATTAACCTTAATCCTTGAGTGGCCTCCCGGTCTTGATAAGTCTTGACCCCTTTTATTAAAAAAAAAAGTTATACATAGGTATTTTATCATTGTTTTTTTTTTTTTTTAGCTATACATGACATGAATTAAAAATTTGATCATTTTTAATGAATTACGTATAGTCGATAACTCTTTAACTGGACTTGATGTAGTTCGATGCTTGTAAAATCTTTCTGTCGTATCTATTTTGTTATGATTCTCTGCTTAGGTAGCAATCACTTGCATAATAATGGTCGTAGAAATGAACGCCCAGTGTCCAACGGCGTTGGTTACTGGTTCTTTGAACGTCGTTTTATTCGTGTGTTTTCAATTCCCTTGATGTTTAGCCTCACAGTTACCCTCGTCCTTCACTTGAAGTTGGGACATGTTTTCACATCATTCGTTCACAACAGCTATTTATCTTCAAAACAAACCGATCGCCGTAAGGGATTCCGCATTCACGAATTGTCGTTCTCTTTTTTTAATTTTATTTTTCTTAGATTTATCTTTTTTCTTTAGTTTTTTTTTTTTTTTTTTTCCGGGGAGGTATTTTTTTAAATAGATATTCTCATTGTTTAATATCTCCTTCTTTCTCTGATATATATATATATATATATATATATATATATATATATATATATATATATATATATATATATATATATATATATATATATATCCGTTTGTCTGAATCTCTGTGCATCTCCCTTTATGCCCCCTCTCTCTATTTTTCTCCCTCCTCCCTCCTCCCCCCTCTCTCTTTTCTATGTGTGTTTTATCTATTTTTTTTCTTTGGAACGTGTCATCTTTGTTTATAAAGGATATGTCGTCATACGTAGATATTGCCTATCTTTATTTAGCTTGTTATATTATTTCATTTCGTCCATAACTCCTAGTTCTCATTGACTTTTCTCTTATTTTTCCTTCTCATTATTCTCCCTCTCTCTCTCTCTCTCTTGTTTTCTCTCT
>NC_136497.1:86177969-86252969 GCF_053919585.1 Euprymna scolopes | reverse complement strand
GGAAAGTGTTCGACTGAGCTTCAGTCTATAGTCCCCTCTCGCCAAACTTTCACAAGAAACACTCGTCTAGCTGATAACATAATCAATAATTCCCCCCCACTCTTTATCTGTGCCTAAACCTAAACGTAGATTCCATGAACAAAGATTCTTTCTTAGAACTGCACGCCTGTGGAATTGTCTTCCGTTTTCCTGCTTTCCAGCTGACTACAATACGGTTGTCTTCAATTCTAACGTAAACAAGTTCTTGATGAGCCGTTCCATATAAGTTAACAAATATCCCGAATTTCTATTACTAACGATTACTATATTGTCCAATTTCTGCTGTACACTCTTGAACCCTTATCCTCGAGTGGCCTTTTGGCTTTGATAATGTGGTGATGCCTGTGTAAAAAAACAAAAAAAAACATGGACTACTATATATATATATATATATATATATATATATATATATATATATATATATCAGAACAAAATCATCTAACAATCAACTGGTATGGAAACCTGTGATTATAAGTTTTACAACGTATTATTGGCGGTAATATTCTATAAGTATTATTCCATCTTAATAAAAATTGCTTGATATACAAGATAAAGCAAAAAAAAAAAATCAAATTTTAGTCATTCAATAAATTTAAAAATTTATCATGTGAAATATTTAAATTTCATATCAGAAGATTTTTATCATTCTATGTAAGACAAAGAATACATAATAATATTTCAAATGTATTCTTTGCTTACATAGAATAATAAATTTCTTTTGATATGAAATTTAAATATTTCACGTCATAATTTTTTTAATTTATTGAATGACTAAAATTTTATATATATATATACTTGTTTATTGTTATATAAACATGTTCACATCCCGCTGCTACAAATAGCCACTTGTTTCAATCAAACAACAGATATCATCAGGCAGCGACTTGACTATTCAAAAGTTCAATGAATAGTCAAGTCGCTGCCTGATGATATCTGTTGTTTGATTGAAACAAGTGGCTATTTGTAGCAGCGGGATGTGAGCATGTTTATATAACAATAAACAAGTATTATCAGCTCTTTTTATTGAGCACTATCTAACAACCTCGTTGAATTCATTAGTCCATTACTTTTGAATATAAAAAACCCCGAGTATATATATATATATATATATATATATATTGCCCCTCGAAATCAGATATAGGACTGGTTAGTAAAAAAATATTAGATAGAATTATCCCCAAAATTAAATCCATAATAAAATACCCACTATGGCAATCTTCAAACCAAGTAATCGACTGGTTTTCTAATATTCAAAATAAAAATAATATTAAATTTCTTTCTTTTGACATTGAATCATATTACCAATCTATATCACCTATCCTACTTAATAAATCTCTATTAATGGCACGAAAATTAACTAATATAACTCAAGACGAAACTAAACTAATACTTATAGCTAGACAGTCTTTAATAACATTTGATAATAAATATTGGACCAGGAAAAATACCCCTAACCACTTCAACATTTTAATGGGATCGACGGACTCGACTCAGGTCACTGATCTAGTTGGCCTTTTCCTTTTAAATGAAATACATTGTATACTCCATAAACAATTCAACCTTGAAGGAGGGCTATATAGAGATGATGCACTTTTCATAACGAATTCTACTAATAAAAATTATGAAAATGCAATTAAAGCTCTACATAAATTATTTTAAAATTATGGACTTAGTATAAAAATCGACCCTAATAAAAAAATTGTTAATTTCTTAGACATAACCTTAAATCTTGAAAATTCTACCTTTGAACCATACGATAAACCTAACCAATCACTTCTATATGTCCACAATCAATAAAACCACCCTAAATCAATATTAAAATCAATAGTTCCCAATATCGCTCTAAGAATTTCTAGACTGTCTTCTACTAAATCAATATTTACCAAAAATGAAAAATACTATAATGAAGCCCTTAAAAACTCTGGATATAATTCACAAATTAAATTCATAAATGAAAATGAAAGAAACATAAACTGCATTAAAAATAAACCTATTAAGAGCGTAATAACATATAATATGGCAATGTATTCCCGTATACGAGTTAAGAAAAATAACCAGGAGACAAAAAAAGATAAAACCAAACTACAAATATTAGATAATAATATAAATAAACAACAAACTAAAACCCGCAAACGTAAGAATAGACACAAGGAGATCCTATGGTTCAACCCCCCGTATTCCAAAAACCTAGAAACAAACATAGCTAGAGAATTTTTTAAAATATTAGATAAGAACTTTAAAGCCCCCCATAGATATAATAAGATTTTCAATAAGAACACAATTAAAGTCTCTTACTCTACTATGCCCAACCTTCATCAGAAAATAATTAGCTCTAATAATAATAAAATTAATAAACTACAAAATGCAACTATACAAAATACATCGGACTGTAACTGTAGAAGAAAAAATAAATGTCCCCTACAAGGCTCATGTAAAATTAAAAATGTTATCTATAGCTGCACAGTATCAAAAACTCCAAATATACAAGAACCTATCAACAGCCATAACTCAACTACCAGATTAAATAATAACACCAACTTAAATCAATCTACCGATCAATTATTAACCAACCCACCACATTATAATCCAACAATAGACCTAACGGAAAATAATCATAATAATCAAGAGGTAATATATATTGGTTCCACATCTGGCCCAATAAAACATAGAATTTCAACGCACAAACATTCTTTTAAAAATAACTCTCTATCAAACCAAACTACTCTATCCAACTATATTTGGCAACTAAAAAATAGCAATATTTCTTTCAACTTAAAATGGCAAATAATTGAGACTTGCAAATCATATAAACCAGGAGATAAATTTTGTACATTATGTACAAAAGAAACCCTAAAAATTTTAAAATATGAAGATATAAAAAGCACAACCAAACTAGTAAATTCAAGACACGAGATTCTATCGTGTAATCATAAACGTTGGTTTAAATTTAATAAATATAAACCACCTTAAATCATTAAAAATTACTCATTAGTAAAAATAGATTTTTTTTCTAATAAATTAAGTTAAACCAATTACCGCCCTTAGACTCGTAAATCAAATAATAAATAAAGCCATGACAATTATCTCCCCTTAAAAACTTGCAAAAAAAAAATACTCTCTCTCTCTATAGATATTAACTGTAGCGTCTCTAAATCAAAATACGCTAACGGAAACAATTTACTGCACGAGCGTCGCCCTTTTTAAAATTCATCATTCAATAAAATAAAAAGCTATAGCAAACATCTAAATGACTACTTTAAATACAGTTCCTGATTTCAAAAAAAGAAAAACCAAAAGGTAATTATATATCTATATATTTTTAAATCAAATTTATTATGTAAATTCAAAATATATATATTTTTTTTCTACTCATTTCTATCTCTAACCTATACCAATTTTCTTATTAATTTTCTTATAAATTTTAAATCCAAACCTTTTACTTCAATTTTTCAGATTCATCTGCCTTACTGTTAATGCTAGGTTTATTTTTGGTGTCTTTTCAATTCAATAGAAATCCTCCTAAATTTGCTGATGAGGAGACCGTGCTTACCAAAAAAACTATGTATAATTGTTCTACGTGACTTCATGTATACCACAAATAAAAAGCACGGATTTCCGAAACGATCGTACAGATAATTGACTTTGTTGTTGTTCCTTCTTATGAAACTGATTTTTAATTTAATTAAATTTTGATTTTTAAATTTAAAAATGTTTTAAAACTTTTAAATTATAGATCACATTACTTAATATATATATATATATATATATATATATATATATATATATATATTACGTTTCTAAAATTTTGTGATGAGGATTAATTAATCGTATATTTCGAATACTGCGGACGACTGTTCTCATCCTGAGTGTTATTTTCACAACGTCTCGATCGATGTAACCTTCGACCTTATTTAGATGTATCTTATCGAACTGTGGACTGTTTTTGTCAAAATCGGAAATCTGCACGGAATTTCGAGCGGAGCCCTTCATTTTAATAATACAGAAGTAGCATGCTCTCGTTCCGTCAGCCATGACTGGATAAAAGTCCTGAGTAATTATCAATCTGTCTGAGGATTGAACTTTCAACCTTCAGAAGGCAATCACTTTTACCACTGAAGTTTTCCAAGTACTGTAACCACTACGTCAGGCTCATTGTAATTTCAACAGAAACATTTTTGAATTCGACAAGATACGCATGAAGAAGATCGGAGATTATATCGACTGAAATATTGTGGGAAAAAAACACTAAAGATGAGAATAGTAGTTCGAAGAATTCAAATCATACGAACCAACTCTTTTTTATCTAACAAACTTCGAAACCTGAAAATGTGCGCACATTCTGCCCCTATACCTAACACTTCACACTCTGGCTTGAGACAAAATAAGAATTATTTTAGTTTAAAACAAATTCTCCTTCATTAACATTGGACGGAAAAGATTAAGCGTAGTATCGAAAGGGATACTACACTTTGCTTTCCCGATAATGTGCACTTTACTCTATAATATTAAAAATTTTCCACATCCATAAATTCAACACTGTAAGCTATAGTTTTCACTTAAAGAGTAAAAAAAAGCAGTACACGCTGAATAGATCGTTTACACCCAGTATGGTGTTCCGCCATAGTGTCTGTTTATTTGTTTTATTTTACGACAAAACACTTTTAGTGTATTTAATGTCTCAAAATTTTTAAACGCTTCATATTCTAAATTGCTTTAAATATTGATTTATATATGTATGCGCGCGTGTGTCATATGATACTGACAGGTACTCCCATTTTGGGTCAGAATAGATCTAATGAGTGAGACTGCGTTCCTCAGGTTGGGAATTATCATTCATGTATTTTGAATTCGTACTTCCAAGAGCAACGTTAATTAACCTTCAAATCATTAATATTTTTTTTAAAACTGAGAAAGCAGATCATCCACGGATATACGATAGCATAATCCATGGCGTAGATAGGAATGTGAGTAGGTAGATTGTTAAACTATATTGACATGTAGAACATTCTCGTAAATATATTTCGCCTTTTTATCGCCTGATTGACCCTTGGCATCGTGGTTTCTTGTCGATCCTGGATACATTTTCTTTCGTCAAAGAGAAATCGAAAACGGTCAGATGACCGGAGATGTTTCCCTGTTACAACTGCAAATCGCTAATCTATCTACTTGTATTTGGTATCAATGTGTGTTCCTGCATCCATGACAAACTCCAAATACGCCTGTCTTTTAGACAGATTTCTAAGTCAATCGACCGCCTTCAAGACGACTGAAGCGATTGGCCCCGTCGAGACTTCGTAAACAGATTTCCTTTTACTAATGATTCGCTACATCATTGAAAATTGAGTACCTTTCTCAGCGAACAACTTATGCCTGTTCTCAATCTGCAAAGCCACCATGAAATGCGATGTAACTTCCTAATGTTCCAAATAATAGCTGTTAAATGTGGTGGTACCAAAAGATTTTAAACTTAATCAGTGTTCTAAAACCTTTTCGTGTGATAACTTATCATTATAGCTTCTTAACTGTCCAGATTGTGCTGAACTTGCTTTATTTGTTGTATTTTATTCCACTTCAGTTACATACATAGGAACGTAGGTAGGTCGATGGATAGATAGGTGTGTAAGTAGGTAATGAAAATCCATAGTTGGACTATCTGATTCAATACGAGTTTATAATTCGAAGACTTGCTTTCCGAATGAACATACTGCATCAGCGTCCCTGATCGGTACTTAGTTAGGGATTAATAATAAAGTTTATATAGCTGAATCTATAGTTGGAAGAAAGTTTTAATTTTAAAACGTTTATGAGAGGATCCTCAAATAATACAAAATACAGAACTGTCTCATTGTCTGCCTGTTGATTACATAGGCTAAAAAACTACATGACACAATGGAATCAAATTTATCATTGAGATATCGTACGTATGATGGTGAGTTTAGCTGTTAATACTAGTCATACTATTACTACTGCTAAATAACATTACCGTCTGAAGTGTATACACACCCTGGAGATGGCACTTTATTTGTACTTCGATTCATTCACAAAACATCGGATATTATGTTCTAATAGTAGGTATTACACGCTTTATTCAAACCTTATTTACAGAAATTGGTGAGAGAGATACACATATACAATTATTCATTTGGCCAAGAGAAAGAGAGAGAGAGAGAGAGAGAGAGAGAGAGAGTCAGTCATTGGTCGCATTTTTTTCGGGATATATCATTATTCTCTGGGTTTTAGAAATGAGCACTGAGAGACCACAATGCACTTCTGAAATGATGCTCAACTTTCAGTTTCCCTCGATTAAATCTTAATCCCAAAACCCTTAATCATTCTGCTTATCCGGTGTAACCGGTATTTTCTCGATTCAACGAGTGCCTTTATTATTTCATGCTATCATACGACTATTAGTTCTATTACGAGCAAGAATATCAATAAAAGACCCCGGATTTAAAACCTAAAAAAGCCAAAATTAATGGACTATTACTAATAATACTACTACTATTCTCTCCCTAAATGGTTGCACAATCACCGGTTAATTGTCGGGAAAAGACATAACGAATGGATACATCGAAAAGAGAGAACACGATATAGACCTACACTGGAATGTTTCGGGAACTATTGAAGGGGTGATAGCTTATTATCGTAAATTTCAGAGAAAGTTAATGCTCGTCATAAGCGAAACATCAATTGTAACTGGCTGGTGCGATAAGTAAAAGTGATTAGCAATGGTTATCGAAAGAGATTAGGAACGCTGGAAAGCATTGAAGTCTCCTTACTACGAAGACAAGAAAAACAACACTTTTTTTTATTGCTGGTGAGTAATTAATCAGAACGACTCGTTTGAAAACTTTACAAATGAAGATAATTTGCTAAAGCATTTTATTTTCGTACGTACTTTACATTATAGTGATTAGATATTAATCTGATTATGGCAAACAATTTTACCTATTTAAACTGAATTGTTCTAAAATCAAATAATGTACTCCCAGTGACTAAAACTGTACAATCTATATTATATTTCTTTTAATCTGTGTTTATTTGTTTCAATTTTTCTCGGAAAATACTAGCGAATCTCGCTGAAATTTGGAATAAACCATTTGTTATGATAGGGTGCAGCGAATGGAGTATTATAGTATCCGTTCGATGTTTAGTTAAGGATTAATAAGAAATAGTACTTAAGTTCCACTTTTTCTCTAGACCTATCTGGATGAAATTTTGTATGGATCTTTATTATGATAATGTGCAGCGAACTAAGTATTATGTCGGGATTATTTCACCAACAAGAAGAGGGGGGTAAGAAAAGGCAGTAAGGGCTTGCAACGAAATGGTGACGTTGCTTACAAGCAGTCTTTTCATTCCTTGTAAAGGTAACAATTAACAGGTAACGTTTGCCGAACAACAGTAACGAGGTAATCAGTCTAAGAGACGCCAATCGACTAGCAAGCTAGGTAACTAGCTTCTCAAGTAATCACTAACCCGTAGTGAGACAACTCCTTTTATACATACTAACTCTCAGTGGCGAGAATTCCAACGTGATTTCCAACGAGATTAGAACTCTATTTAACTTAGTAGGAAACAGACACCCAGTTTTTTCAGTAACGGCAAAACAGCAGTTCAGTGTCTTTTCTTCCCTCCGACCCATCCCGGTAAGTCAAATCAATTTCAATTCTTACAATTATAGTATCAGATTGGTGTACAGGTAGAAATAATTAAGATTCTTATAGGTTAGTATTTACTGCAAAAATTAGAACAAATTTGACCATATTAAACTATTAACATGGCATAAAGCACGCATTCTAATGAACGGGCTATAACGTTGGCTCGTTTTTAACTAGTTAGAACAAATGATTTTAAATAAAGACATTTTAAAACGTGACGTTTGATTTAATGATTTGAACACTGAGAATTTTTAAGATAGCAGCTGATATCTATTATTTAAAAGCATTAAATTACCACAATTTATAGTAAACAAAGAGGAGAAATATCCATTTTATTTATTTAAATAATATTGACACAACATTGACTATTAGTTTTACAGACAAAGAAAAAAGCTCCTTTTTAAGTAGCATCGAATTTGGCAGACATTTGTAATTTCAATACTATTATTAATAATAAAATATATAGAGTGATGTAGAGAGCACTGTGGAATTTATATGTGATAATTACATAACATCCATTACTAGAAAGCAAAAGTGCACTAGAGTTTACATAAAGAACTCTCCGAATGCCGGACAGAGTAGTATTTATAATGTTTGTTTAGAGACCCAATAAGTATCAATAAAGGTTCGTCTAAACAGGCCCTATTTTTTTACAAGGGTGTCACCACTTGTCAAGGCCTAATACCACTCGAAGATACGGATTAATGATTGTACGGTTGTCAGCGGGACAATAGCGTAGTAAACGTTAGTAGTGGAAATTTGGTGTAGTTTGATTATTTAATGGGTGGCTGAACAAGAGCATGTTTGCATTGGACTTTAAGACGACCATATTGTAATCAGCTGGTAATAGTTCTACAGGCGAGCAGTTGTAGAAAATATGTTTTGTTCATTGAGTCCATGTTTAGGTTTAGGCAGAGATAGAAAGTGGATGAAATTGTTTTTAGTAGTTTAAGCTAGATGAGTGTTTTTGTGTACGTTTAGAAGGGGAAGACCCTATATTAGAGTTCAGATCTAGCACTTTCCATGTAAATAACGATAGAACAGAGACAGGCTAGCTACGTCTGACGGTTTTCTGCGTGTAAATCTAATGTCACAGACTGAGCTCGATCGGAGCAGCTTGTAGCCTATCGTGATTGTCAGGTTACCTGTTTCTTTTTATATATACGTCTATTGGTTATATAGTCTCACAAAATTACATGTTACGTCGATATCAAATGTCCTCTTGATATATCGTGCATATACTAGTGTGATAAACTGCTATTACCACCTTTAACACAATTTGCCTTTGTATACTTTTATAAGAATAAAGTTTTATCCTATTAATCAAATGCAACATAAAAGGGTTGAGGATTATCGTGACCAAATATCAGTTTCCTATGTCTAATCGTCAATAAGAAAATCAGGTTAACAGTTTCATGTTTTTTTTATATGAGAATATTATAATAATAATAATAATAATAATAATAATAATAATAATAATAATAATAATAATAATAATAATAATAATAATTTTGAAATGTGCCGTTCACTTTTTTAATTATATGAAAAGTTATATTTTATTTCGAATTAACAGGACTGTCAAACGTGAATGCCAAAATGAATCAAGCAAGGCAACAAGACGAAAGTCCCAGGGGCGTTTAAATTTAATCAACAGTTTCGGATTTGTCATTTTCGAAAATTGGAAATACTATAAAAATTGATAAATTAATGATATAAAATGTGAAATTAACAACCAGTCAATCAATGCATACACACACAAATATATAATAAGTTTCATATATATATATATATATATATATATATATATATATATAGTTATGAAAACATATAGCAATTAAGCTTAACATAAACTTCTGCGCTTATGCGCTTAATCCCCGCACGACGGAATCGTTATGTATTGACAGATATTGTAGCAAATACTAAAAATATATACATAAACTAGTATAGCTCCTTATATTTTATAGAAATACATGAAATAATTGTGTGTATGCATATATATGTGTGTGTGTGTGTGTATGTCTACTTTAAATACAGATATATACATATATATATATATATATGTATGTATATATATATGTAGGTCTAATTTACCGATGCATACATATATACCGATGTATACATATAATATGCAATGTATATATATATATACATATCTACATATATATACATATATATATATATATATATATATAATGTCTAATTTACCGATGTGTACATATATATACAATATCTAATTAAAATAATTCTATATATAACATAATATATATATATATATACATATATGCGTGTGTTTGTGTGAGAGAGAGAGAGAGTGAACGAACATCAGATAGATATATAGTAGATGGAAAAGGGGTGAATATAGCGAGGAGAAAGATTTTAGATGTTTTCTTTTTACTGTGTATGTTTGATTAGTTTTTTAAGCATAGTTTTATCTTATTCAAACAATATAATGTTTATAACGTTATTTAAATACTACGCCTCACTGTGCCTGCTAGATACACAGCGGTTCGTGCGTCTGGTCATCTCATAATTATGAAATTTTCGAATTGCGATTACTCCAAACATATTCGCCAGTATTACTATATGCGCCAAGCTGATAAATATTACTGATTCACGTGTCTAGTGGTAAAATGTGTTTTACCGTGGCTACCGAGAGTAAAGAAGGCCGATGCACATGACAGCGTGACGTCATTATCAGATTCACTTGTAGGGATATGATCTAGACTATCAGCAGCAGTTTCGTCTAGTTTTCACTTTGCTGTCTAACATGGTGTATTCTTGCGTTGTTACAAATTGCCGGGGAAGTCCCCAAAGTACATATATTTTCTCATCCTAAAATTTCTCAATTTGGATACGTGTCATTAGAAGGGAGAATTTTATTCCAACCAAATATATTAAAGTAAGTGATGTTATTTGTTAATAATTAAACGTGTATTGGATTAGAACTGTATTCAAGTACTTTCATAACGTTTGATAACATTGTTAATATAAATTAATGTAATTTAATAACCTTTGATAACAGTGTTAATATAAATTAAAGAAACAATTCTATTTATTGCTAATACAGCAAATATTATGTTGATATCTTTAACTGTTTATTTTCTTATAAGGCTAAAAAGTCTATCGGGAAGGTTGAAAATTTAATTTAATTTTGTTTTAGGTTTTAAAATTATAAACAAATAATTTTTATATGAGAATAATTGTGAAAATGTTTTTTTTAATAATAAATAAAACCTTTCATTGAGTATGTCCAAATATTTGAAAGTTCTATATTTTTTTCTAAAGTCGGTTTGAAAAGTATTCACCTCGTGGCTATTAATGAAATTAGCCGTGACTGAGCGTTATATATTAAAATTGTTTGTTTCTTTTTAGAATTATAAACAAATAATTTTTAAATGAGAATATTTGTCAAAAATATTTCTTTTTAATTTATTTACTTGCCTCCCCACGAGGGAACAGTTAGACAATGTAGGTTTTAAATGTGGGAAAATTTAGCTCCCCAAAAAGGGGCACTCTGGATAGAAACAACAGTAAAATAAAAATTGTCTCAGTCATGAAGGATTTCTCCTCCACTGATCGAGGACAGAACAAATGAAGTGTAGCATCAGAACAGATACTACACTGTGATTATTATTATTATTGCAAATGTTTGTTTACTATATTTTCTTAGGTCTTAACAATAGTTTACATTATGGTATGAATGTTTTCTTTAATTATGTTCTTAGGTATGTGAACATCATTTTCGGCCTGAGGATGTAATAAAGAAGTCAAGATTTCATGATAAAACGTTGTGAAATAAACACGCAAGATGAGAACATTAGTCCAAATAATCTCTAAAGTTAAAAAAAATAACATTCAACCAATGTGATTTTTCTCTAAATTAAATTAAAAAAATATTTCTGCACTAGTAACTTTTGTTTGTTTGTATTTAAATTATTTGTTTGATTTCAATTGTTGTATCTTATCGTTTGTTTTCATTCTTAAAATTATTTATCGATGGTTTTCACTTTTAAAATTATTCATCGTTGGTGTGTAGTATGTTTTTTAATTCTTTGTTTCCTAACTTCATAATTCAGTTTTATCAGTATTGTATATTGCTTTAAAATTACTTAATTTTACATAGATAATACTTATATTTTATATTGAATAACGTTCAGTTTCAGTATTAATCGAACCGTGTCCCTTTTTCTTTTTAAAAATGTTTTATTGCTCTTTTTAAAATGGCCCTCATATAGTACTGACAGTCTGACAAATCTTACCTACATTGCTTGCATGCATTTTTCAGTTAACAGGCCTTCTTCGTACTCTCGGTGGCCGTGGTTTTACTCTTTATTAATATTTCTGGTTGCTTTTACAAGTTTTCCCATCTGATGAAGACTTGGATTGTATGGGATGCCTGTTTCCATTTTCTGTAACTTGTAAACAGTGTATGGAATAAATAGATAAGTGAATGTTTACTTTCAAGTTATGTTTCGTACGTGCAAACGCCTTCTGTCGTCATGTTACGACTTGACGGCTTTTACGAATGTATACTTTATTTAGTGTGTTTTTCTTTAAAACTAAGTCTTAATAATGTTAATCAGGTTTAATTACGATTTATTTATTTTTTTTTCAGAAATGTAATATTCTTTAGTCTCTTTGTACATATGCTTAACAAGATCGTTATAGGATACGTAGAGTTTGGGAATCTATGAAATAACTTTCGAGTTTATTTAGCAAACAAGATCTAACGTAAAAGATCTAATAATCTTGTATCAGTCTATGTAGTTCTGAGTAACTGACGTTCAAGTCAGTTTTAATGTTATCTCTATGACTTCAGATTAAAGACAATATAACATTAGCTCGGCCAGAAAGAACGAAGATGCGGGAGAAAACCAGAAGAGCTGACAAAAGTTTGTTGTTATCTACAATAGTTGAATGTAATGATGAACGTATGCGCAATTTATCTTTGCTATTATATATAAAACGAACGTTGTCTGTCTCTATGTTCGTGTGTATATGTGTGATTTCGTTCCTAACAGACGTCACAACGGCTGGGCTGATTTTTACACAAATGTACTTTATGTATCTTGAGTGTTCTTATGTAATGTTGTGACCCTTTGGCTGTGATCATAGCGTAGTATGTGTTAACTGTGGCAAGCAGGGTCAAGGGTCTAAACATTATTATTATTGGCTCACATGGAGCTTTCACACAAGTTATCAAAGATCTGATTGGAAACTTGTGATGTTCTCTGGAAGCTGAGTGACAACAAGTCTCCCCAGACGTCCAGCTATCTCCATTCCTTCTATAGCATTTGCAAATAAAACTGCGTCATCGCAACAGCCTCTTACCATTGATTTCTTGCTGGCAGCGGCCATTAGTCTATAATGGAATTTGAGTGGCACTAAGCCTCCCCAAGATCCCAGTTCTCTTCGTGCTTGTCAGCGCTTTCACCTCGGGCTTTCCATCCTCCTTGACCCTTCTCGGCCCTTTGATATCATTATTTGGGGGGCTGATAAGACAATGGGAGGGAATGCGTGATGGGGGTGTAGAACTTGTAGATATGCAGCTTCAGTGTTCTTCATTCCCTGTAACGCTTCTTCATTATATTGTATACTTGCAATATTCTCTACATTCAAGGGTATTCCTTAATATTTGAGCCGTTTTCATTATCGTTAGTCGTTGCATTTTTGCAGCCACCCCTCTGATTCCAATTTCTTCTATTCTTTCTTCAAAGTTTTTCGGAATTGTTCCTAGTGCTCCTACTATTATAGGTATTATTTCAACTTTCTTCATCATCCAAATCCTTTTTAACTTTCTCGCTAGCTCGGTGTATTTGTTCCGTTTCTCCTTTTCTTTCATAATAATAATAATAATAATAATAATAATAATAATAATAATAATAATAATAATAATAATTCATTGATTCGAGCAACGGCGGGTCGCTGGATCGATTATTATGGTTAGAAAAATAAACAATTAGATTGGGAAAAAGTGATCGACAGCTGAAATAATAATATCGCTAAAAAAGGAATGTGAAAATAGAAAATAGATGTAAACATGATTTTTGGTTTGCATAAATAAATAACTAGATTGAGGTTACATCGGCTGTTCATCTGAGATACGTAATGGTATGTACATTTTGGGAGATTCTAGTCAGTCGTTAGCTGAACATCAGAGAGAACGGACGAGGAAGTTGGTCTCTCCATGACGCAGGGAGCGGCGTTTCCTAAGCCAGCCAAGATGTAAAGACATTGTAATCTTTGAAGATGTCTGCTGAAATCATGGAAATAAATTTGTTGTCTTATTTACATCTGTTAAAAAGAAGTGTTTGTCTACAACTTTTTCGATACGTCCACGTCAATCGTTTCCTGTTAGAACTGTTGCATAAATGTTAAAATATACACACAAGACGATCAACTAAATGATACGACGCATATACATGCACGTATTTGCACGTACACGAATATACAGATAAAATATAAACCCCACTATTCAACTGTACGTCGTTATGGAACATATTCATATACACACACAACGTAACACTTAGATAGGTTCTGTACCGGAGTCCTCGAAAAAATCCGATGAATAAGGAATGGCAATTTTGACCAAAGTTAACACCGTGTAGAGTCTAACATCAAAAGTGTATTTGATAAGTTTTATTATTAAGGTTTACAAACAGAAAGGTTCGGCATATAAAATAAACAGTAAGTTCTTTGATATGACAGCGGCACATTCGAAATGAATGTCTTTGTTTGGTTATATCGACCAAAACGTTGTGAAAATCACACTCAAGATGAGAACAGTAGTCCGACTAAAATCTCCCAAAATCTACATACCATTACGTATCTCAGACGAACTGCTGATGTAACCAAAATCTAGTTATTTATTTATGCAAACCAAAAATCATGTTTACATCTTTTTTCTATTTTCACATTCCTTTTGTAGCGATATTATTATTTCAGCTGTCGATCACTTTTTCCCAATCTAATTGTTTATTTTTCTAACCATAATAATCGATCCAGCGACCCGCCGTCGCTCGAATCAATGAATTATTATTATTATTATTATTATTATTATTATTATTATTATTATTATTATTATTAAAGAAAAGGAGAAACGGAGCAAATACACCGAGCTAGCGAGAGAGTAAAAACGGATTTGGATGATGAAGAAAATTGAAATAATACCTATAATAGTAGGAGCACTAGGAACAATTCCGAAAAACTTTGAAGAAAGAATGGGAGAAATTGGAATCAGAGGGATGGCTGCAAAAATGCAACGACTAACGATAATGAAAACGGCTGAAATATTAAAGAATACCCTTGAATGTAGAAAATATTACAAGTATACAACAGAAGGTATGTCTATCTATTTATCTATCTATCTATCTATCTTGATGATAATTAAGTATATACACTATAGACTTTATCGTTTGTGAATGTTTTGTCAGACTAGAGTTAGTAATCCGGTCAAATAATTGATATATGTTTACATGTCATGTTTATAAGTAGGGAGTACAACACGAGGTCTGAAGGCCATTCGAGGACAAGGATTATTGTATTTTAATTGGTCGGTGAGACAACACAGTAGTGGTGGACATTATTTAAGGTCAAAAAAATTGTTTAACTTGAAAGCTATCATGCTGAAGTTATCTGGGAAGCAGTATTGTGATTTAGAGCCCCACAAATTGAGAGTTCTTAGAAAAAAAAAACTCTGTTCATGGAATATGCGTTAAGTTTTAGGTACAGATGGAAGTATGGGAAACTGTTGACAGTGGTTATATAACTGGAGGGGGTTTTGTTATGAATGTTTTACGGGGACATAGAATGGAATGGAGCTCAGTCGAGCATCTGCCATGAAAATAACGATTGAGGAGAAAAGCTCATTACGTCACTTCTGTGAGAAAGAGGGTGTAAGGTGGGAGGACATCGACTACTAAGTTTCGAAGCGAAGGTGCCCTGAGCAACAACTCCGCAGATGCGGCAAGAGAACTCCAGCTGAGGACATATTTGCATGCAAGCAGCTAAAACAATAAATATACGGTAGATTCCCATGATACAGTGGCCCTAGGATACGATGTTTTCCGGACACTGGTTAAGGTATTAGCCCCGCCTTATAGTGTTATTAATGTTATTTCATTATATACATGTGTATTATATACTGTACTGTATTTTGTTACCAATTTTAAATGCCGTACCCCGAGGTCTGCTGTATTAATTAAATTCCATGGATATAAAGTATTGTTCATCTTTTTTAGCTATTTATACACCAGCTCTTTTTGGCATTTTTTACTGATCAATGTTTTGTTTTTCCGCTCTTTTGTGTGTATACCTACCTAGAATGTCGCCAAAGAATTCCGTTTTATGTTTATTATGTAGCCAATATTTTAGATTTCAGATAGGGGAAAAGTTCACAAATAATTTCATGACGGAGACAGTGATGCGACAATTAGCAGTGAGAAATCGATCTTTATCTAGGCACAATGTATAGTATCTGTTCGATCTAACAGACCATCGTTCGAGACCTTTTTTATTTTTTTCGAAAAATATGTATAGCCTTATTTCCTGTCGTTTGAGGCACTTTTATTTATGAGCATGTCCCGATGGAACTGTCCAGATGTTTTGGTTCTCTACGAACAGGCCTTTTTTATATAGCTGGATTTTTCCTACAATAAAGCTGATTTTCTGTAAAACATTTCCTTTGTGGGGTATTGTGCATTCATCTCTATATAAATACGATAGCGAGTGTGTTATTTACTTATTTTGTGTGTCAAACTTACATTTGAGTCGTTTACTTGTTATGGACTTCCATTTCTTGTAATAAATAATTTTACCAAGAATGTTTCATTAGTTTTGTTTTCGGTTTCAATTCAAGCTGATGGACCGAAGTCATGTGGATATTTTTTTTTCATTTTTGAAAGTGCAACTTAATAATATATAAAAATCGATAGAACATTAACTCTATAATAATATATCCGAAATCTTCAAGAACTAAAATATCATATTTAACGTACTTTACGACCTGGCTAAGTCGGATATCTCTGCTGGCTTCGATAAGTACTTTTCCAGTTTTAACAAAAGAGCTATAATATTATAAGAGTGTCTCCATTTACGCTGAACATCTACATAATGTGAACATCAATATATTACATATGAATGAGTCGGCGGTGGCATTTCTACAGGTCCCGCTAGTTATTTATTAATGTCCTTCATTCTTGTAGCAATTGTTTGGTGGCTGGCAGGTAAAAGCTAAGAAAATGTAGGTTATGTCCGTGGCTAGGTTCAAATCTCCTAATCGGCAGAAATTGTTACCTACTACACTGATGATTGCGTAAGCATAAAACACTAGTGTCTGTAGGAAGAAAAAAGGAGTATTATTTGATTATACATATATACACATATATATAGTCGGCCGTCATCCCTTCTCCCACTCGCTGTCTCTGTTTCTCTTTCTTTGTCACATAACTAGAGATGAATCTAGTGATAGGATAACAGATTACTTTTCGTTGATGGTTAATCCATAAAATAAACAAGAGCTCTTCTTTCTCTTTCTCTCTCTCTCTTTCTCTCTCTCTCTCTCTTTCTCTTTCTCTCCTTATTCTTCTTCTCGCTCACTATATATATATATGTATATGGGCGGGCGGTTTCGATCTTGGCTTGAGGTAGTTGCCTATCTAGCCGCACTGATGAGCTATGAAACAACTAAACAGTACTGTATGTGGATGACTCTAATGCTCCCTATCTTGGTTGAGCATATTGGGAAGTGATATACAAACTGCCATTAGCGAATTAAGCGACGCTCTTTTTGTAAACAAATCGAGCGGAGGCATTTGGACGATACCAAAACATCATTAAATTCATTACACGCAGCCGCAGCCGTATAGCGTAATGGTGAGAAGCCTTGACTGTCATTTGGGCGGTCGGGTTTCGATCCTGGCTTAATGTAGTTGCCTGTCTAGCCGCACTGATGAGCTGTGAAACAGCGAAACAGTACTGTATGTGGATGACCCTCCCACTATATATATATATATATATATATATATATATATATATATATATATATATATTACACAAGAATCACAACTTATCAATGCGCAGACACTACGCTAGGATAAAGGTCAATGGGTATACATTAGTCAATGTGATTATAGCGTAGTAAACATAAGTACTGGAAATTGTGTAAATTTGATTACTTAGAGTGACGGTTATTAAAGAACTTTTTTACGTTGGACTTGAAGACAATCAGATTGTCTGGAAAGCAGGTAAACGGAGGAGAGTTCCACAGGCGTGCAGTTCTAAGAAAGTTCATGGAATCTACATTTAGGTTAAGGCACAGATAAAATGTCTGGGAAATTATTGATAATGGTTTTTGCTAGACGAGTTTTTTTCGTTAAAATTTGCCGAGAGGGGACCATAAATTGAAGCTCAGAGGAGCACTTGCCATGAAAATAACGATAAAGCACAGACAGGCTCGCAACGTCTCTTCTGTGGGAAAGAGGTTGCAGGAAGAGAGAAGGACATGCCCCACTAAGCTACGAAGTCTATTTTGAAGTATATATATATATAAATATAAATATATATATATATATATATATATATATATAATTGCGTCAATCGCTTTATTGCAGATTACTAAAATCTTAATATTTCACTAAATATACGTCATGAAAATATGAAAAGTGTATCATCAAATGACTGTTTCAAAGTGAGTTATTTCCCAAAATTACATTCAAATCCATGCAATATTCACGAAGTTATAACATTTTATTTATTATCAAGTAATTTATACTGTCCATCGCTTTATTGCAGGTCTTTTAAAATGTCAACAGAGGGACGATTAACGGTTATCGAAAAGGAAAGGATTGTTGCTGGACTCGCAGAAGGATTGTTCATCAAAGATTTAGTAATAGAGCTGGAAAAGGGATCAAAGAGTTTTGGCTTCATTCAACCCCAACACCAAATCCAGAAAGGATAAGGGCAACAGGAGAAACCATTCACATCGTGATATTCAGAAAATTCGTAGAGAAGTAAACCGAAACCCAAACAGCTATAGTGCTTCCATTTTTGCAAGAGCTGGAATCGCTCCAAGACCCAGGCAGGCTCGATAGAATGGCAAAGAAACATAAAATTATTCCAAGACCTCCATCGAGCAAATAACGAAAGACGAATAACTTAGACACAGAATTACGTGGAAATGGATTACCAACGTGTCCTATTTACGGATGAGACATGTGTTACTCTTGATGCTCCGGATGTATGGGCCAAAGTTTGGAACTCGGACAGAACTCCAACCCCTTACAGAGTTCATCGCTAACTAGGAGGTAGAGGCATCATGTGTTGGGTGAGAATCCATGGTTGGATTATTTTGAGTTCCAGAGGGTGTAAAACTTACTAGCAATGCGTACGCGGCCTGTTTGGATAAACATTTGTCACCATGGCTAGATGACCTACCATTGTCACGTCGCTTTTGGATGATTTTTATGCATGACAATGCACCATCCAATTCTTCTAGGGCGATTGCTACCTTCTTTAAATCTATGGGCTTCTTTGGAGAAACGCTTATGAGTTGGCCACCGGGTTCTCCGAGTCTTAACCCCATTGAATATCTCTGGTCAATATTGAAAAGAGGTGTCTATGAGTAGAGCAATTCACTTCAAATGATGCCCCGTGGATGAAAGTAGTTGATGTCCCCAGAACCATGACTCATTTTCAGATCAAACAACTGACTTCTTCGGTGGACAAAAGGTTGTTTAAAGTTATTTTTTTACAAAATGGTAGATATGGCGATAAATAATTCACTTATTTAACACTTAGCACCTAGGATGTGCTTTTGTTTGTCATTCTCTAAAAGAAAAATATAATTAAAAAAATAATGTTTTCATGATTAGACATTGTATTTTTGCCATAATACAACATTATAAGAGACCTACAATAACACGATGGACAGTGGATATTCCTTGATAAAGAACAAAATGTCACAACTTTGTGAATATGGCGTAAATTTGAATAAAATTTTGGGAAATAACTAACCTTTAAGCAGTCATTTGATTATACAATTTTTTCGTGACATATACTTAGTGAAATATTGATGTTTTACTAATATACAATAAAGCTATTGACGCAGTTATATATGTGTGTGTGCGCGCGTGTGTGTGTGTGTGTGTGTTTGTGTGTACGTTTGTGTGTGTTATCTGTCCCTTTATTTTTGTTCCATCTTTCTATCTCTGTCTCTATTTCTTTGCCCCATTATCATTGCTTCATCTGTTTCCCCCTCGCCCGCTCTTCCCGTGTCTTTGCCTTTATATATTGAATGTGTCTGCAAAAACAGGAACGAAGAAAAAGAAATTAATGATAAATGATAATGCACCCTCCAACCTTACTTAATAGACGACATTCAAGTGGCAGAAGAAGGCAAGTATTTATCTTCTTCATTACTGAATCGGCGAATCCAAGCGTGCTCAACTAAGGTAACTTAGTGGAAACAAAATCGAAAATTAATTACAAGAGTGGAAATGATCATGATGATGATGATGATGATGATGATGATGATGATGACAACAAATTAAATCTTAAAAAAAAAACTTAAAAAGGAAAGAAGACAGATCAATAAAACTATCAGATGACGCACAAAATGAAGACGTAATCAGTCGAAAGCATAAACAGATGACATACTTGATAAATTGCTATGGAAGCGCTTACCAAAATATTACCCAAGAAATAAAGACAACAAAATGAGTACTCGAAATCTAAGAAGATTATCTAAAATATCAATTAACGATCTGAACAACAGTCTTTATATATACATCTATTAGTTGCGCACGTGTCATGCAAATTGATGGCATACGTTTTGGATTGTTCCACAACTTACCTACAACCTTTATAACATCCTTAGCTATGGAACAAAAGCAAAATGCTTTCTGGTAGTGTTTGCGAGTTCAGATGTAACAAAACACGTTAACAGAAATACAAGACACGAGAAAATTGTAGATCACAAATGGTTGTTGGTTGGTTATTTTTGTTTTATGGCATATCAATCCTTTTCAGGTTATTTAATGCCGAATCCTGCTATTCTGAAGTAAATCTTTCTAATATAATTTTTTTTCAAGTCGGTTTCTATTTAACCCATAGTTGGAACCCTAACAGGTACTACCACTCCAGGTCAGAGTCGACCTGAGAGCAATAGCAATTAAAGGGTGTCTCCACACTCCCCAAAGTCCGCAAGCTGGGGCCTCACCATCGGATATAGTTGAAGGTCATATCCAGGACCAATCACAAATGGAGTGACGTCATCCGAACAATAATCATCATTAGGGCTGTAACAACAGCATATTTTTTTCATTCTTTTGACTCTCGAGTATATGTCCGATGGAGTTAGACACAGTTAATCAACCGAGAACCACATCGGTCTATTTAAAAGCATATACAATATTAACGATATATACTCAAGAGTCAAAACAATGAAACGAATATGCTGCTGTCACAGCCCTAATTATCATATACTAGTGTGCACATAACATAAAAAATAACGACATGCTTTTTGTATTGTTCCCTAAATTACTTACAACTTTTATACCATCCTAAGTTATCATCCGAGGCAATTCATTAATTCAAACAGTGTCCTGCCTGGTGCAGGTATTGACAGCTATGACTCTCCATCTATCTCTCTGTTGAGCCATTCATGAATTCATTGTTGCTCATCTTTTTTGCTGTAAACTAGGTGTTCAGATTGTCAACGTATGTTTCTTGCTTTCGTCCTCTGCTTCTTCTACCTACGATCTTTCCTGTTATTCTTTGCTGGTTGTTGGAGAGTAGTCTGATGACGATCAGGTGCCACCTGTCTATTGGGGTAATCCTTACCAAGCAAAGTGTTCTAATCCAGAACCCTATTCACGTTGTTTCCTGAATAAAAAGTGTGATGTATTTCTATGGCTGTCTTTGCAATTGTACAGACAGTAGGTTGCAGTTTCTTTTTGTCCGAGCAGTGCTCATATCGGGCAATTGTCCTGACCATTGTACCCAGAGGTATTTTCTGCTCAGCACAACGAATACGAAACTATACACAGACTTATTTCTGTTTGCTTCCGTAGTGCATCAGTCCACTCCTTTTTATAACTGAGGTTACCCTGATCGGGGAGCTGTAAGTGAGATCTCCACCATACCCAAGGGTCTCGCACAAACTAGTGCAAGGAAGGAGGCGTTTTGCTTTTCCTTTCACAGTAGTACTGTCCCGTTACTCTCTAGTGCAATGCCATATTTATTATGAAGTCATACAACAACATCTTAATCTTGATGAAGGAAACAAAAAATCAGTTGCCTTCATGCGGAGTCAAGTAAATGTATTTATTGAAATACACTTTACTATTAATAAATTGATATATCTTATGATTTACAAATGCTTTACTTGACAACGTTTCCTAATAAATTGTAATAACGACATTTATAATTAACTAGCATGCGTACCCGTCGTTGCCCGGGTGTTTGGATCCGTGTGTTTGCCACAAAAAAGTGGAAGTAGGCAGGCAGGCTTAAACCCGTACCGCGAAGAGGAAAAGAAAGTGAAAAAAAACGAGACATCTTTGCTGTTGCATCCATCACCAAACCGGAAGTGACGAATGTTTAAATTAAGGCTAGTCAATCGAAAAGAGGTGGATGACTTTCGAAAATATCGGCGAAAAAGCAATCCCTCCTTGTAGAAAAGTGCCCAGTTGAGGGTGAAGTAATTAATATTTTTAGCCATTTCTTCGATATTTGTCGTCCGAAGGGTGGAGCTTAAAAACAATACCGATCCCGTGAAAACCCGTCGCCTCTGTCGAAATTTTTAGGCAAACATACATACATACATACATTTAAACAGACAGGTGAGATTTATATTATAGAAATCACGTGGAAAAACATCATCGTCTTGTTTAAAAAACAATAAAATACTGAAGATTGTGTATTACAGTTATTCTAAAGTTCCCATTTGGATTTCCTTAAAAAGTATTCAAGAAAGCTGGGTAAGGTGCCTTCTAGCGGGCTCAGAAAGTCAGATATAAGAAAACGTGTAAAAGGAAATATTAGAAGTGCGAACAGTGTGAATCAAGTGAAGACTGGCGTATCCTAAAAATAGTCTCAATAACAGTGTATCCAGGCCAGAGTTGGCCATAAGCGAAATGGCTCATGAAATAGTTGCAACGCACTTGTGTAAGGGGGGTGCAGATTCCTATTATTAAATCCGAGGTGAGGGTGGGCTATTACACTTCATTGATTAACGCTCTATAACGAGTATAAAATCTCTATATTTACCTTTCACTTTCTAGTGTAGATATTTATAACCAGGGTTTTACGAACCCTGTGTTCCTCCAGAACTGCCCAGGAGTTCGTTTAAGAGATACTGATAAAAATGCAGCAATTATGATGTCTTTACACATTAGTGCAAATGCATTTTTATCATTGCTTTTCAAACCTAATGTTCTTATACATGTACGGAATTGTGAATACACTGAAAAAATAAGATCAAATTATGTTTCAACTAGTTGCTAAAAAATATATTGATTGTTAATCAATGTTAAAAAGGCACTATTTGTACCTAATTTTGTTATAAAGATAAAATACTACTTCCATCATAAAAAAATCATAAAATGTTTTTCATGTATGTATGTATGTATGTATATATATATATATATATATATATATATATATATATATATATATATATATATATATATATATATAATCCCGTTATTTATTTCACTTACCTAAAAGTTGTAAATAAAATTGGATATAAAATCAATATTATTATGTTAAAAAAGGACACTTTTTTCTTGATCATTTTTTCTCAGTAATATAATTATTTGAATTACAAGAGAAAATCATAATTATAAAACCTAATTACTTTTAACAGGCTTTAAATTATATTACATTCATATATTACGCGATATAAAGTTTAAACAAAGATTTTCTTCATAACAGGTTTCCAATAATAAAAATAAATATATTCATATATTTTAATATAACATATAATATATAATAAAAATTTCAAATTCCAAATCGGCCTAAAATTTTCGTTTTGATTTTATCATTTAAATTGATAGAGGATGATCTGTTTTTTTTTTTCTCCTTTTTGCCAAAAAGTACGGAGGCCTGTAAGCAATATTATCTCTAGATATATGTCAACAAAAGACGTTAAAATGTATTTGTTTTATAATCTCTCGTATGTGCAGTTCGTTAATAAAAATCTATTTGTTTACAAAAGGTAAGTCTTATATTGTTTTGTTTTTTATTCATGACAAAAAATATCGTTACTTCCATTAACCATGATAACGGGAATGCTTATCCATAGAAATTGACACAAACACAGAAAATGATGACGTTGCTATTAATGTGTACAATGCTGACCTTTTACACAATGTCGTGGAGATGTTTAAAGTACTTGGTCTACATTATATAGGATATTTCCGCTGCAAAATGAATTCACCATTTATCGTCATATAAGCTTGCTTGGTTATGCCCATTTACCGTCATCAAGGGGTGTTAATCTACGAAGAAATTACTCTAACTCTTTTACAGTGTCTTAAAAAGTGATGTGTTGGATGAGAAAACCCTTGCTGTGACTGTTACAGCTGAACAACCGAGTTGTTTTTGAAGTCGATAAATTCTTTCATTTCATTTGATCGACCTTCTTGGGAGACGCAGTATCGTGGGTGGGTTTAGCCGGCTAAACCCACTGCTGCTGGTGAATGTTGTTTAGACAATCTTCATCACATGTAAAACATTGTTTATTTCTTCTAAAATGTCAAGTCTGCACGCGTTGTCATTTATTTATCACTATGCGACTTGTATGGATATATTTAAATAAAATTAGCAGTGTTGGACGTTTCTGTTACACGCAAAACACACTCTCTTCCTGCATAATGCTGTCAAGGCTTGTCCTTGACAAGATCACTGAAATAATTGGTTGGCCACAGGTAATTCATTGAAGTTTCCGTCTCAAGACTTACGATTTTATCATTTTGCGCATAGATAACATATCATGTATTTCTACATCACGCTTGGTAAAAAGAAATCGACATACTGCACATTAAGTTTATACTTAGAATAAATTGTAAATAGAAAATAAAATAGAACAATTCTAACAATGAGAAATAGATCAATATCTAAACAATGTCAACATGAAATGAAAAGAAAATGCATAGAAAAGAGTTTACTACAAACGTGTGTGTGGTCAGACAAACCCAAGACATGCCTTTTACTAAAATGTATATGACCACATTCATATTTAGATTTTTAAACATATCTTAAATATATACTCTATTTAAATTAATCTAATAAAAGTATGTCAAAGTTTAAATTTTAAACAATTTTATATATGTGTGTGTGTGTGTGTGTGTCAGTCCCTTGAGGAAACCCGTTTCTTATCGTTGAGCATGTTCAGTTGAAATAAAGTCGGTAAATTAAGCTCGTATGCACAGATCATCATATAATGATTAGATCACTCTGACAGACGTTAAAAAGCATTTAAAGAAGGTTTAAATTTTAACAATATTTCTCGCGGTTTACGGTAGCCGAATGGATTAGGTCTTTGCTCATGAAGTCAGAGATAGCTTCTGTCGTTGGATTCGAATCTATCGACTGGTGCTAATCGTGACACCTTGCGTCGATGATCCCCGAAAAGATGAACCCCCAGTGTCTGTAGGTATTTAATAATTAAATAATATTATATTAAATAATTATATATATATATATATATATATATATATATATATATATATATATATATATTTGATAATCAAATGATTTTTTTTTTGACAATTTTTAATATCATGTTTTGATAAGCTTCTGGGATTAACCTTTACTCCTGACCTGAAATGGAACACGTATATCAAGTCTGTTGCCAAGGTCGCTGGAAAAATGGTAGGATACTTCCATGGCTCCAGAAGATATATCACTGCTGATGCAATTTTCTATCTATATAACATCCCAAGGATGGAGTACTCTTGCCACATCTGGGCAGGAGCTGCTAAAATAGCCTATCCTGCCTTGACAGAGTACAAAATAGACTTCGTGGTTTAGTAAGGGATGCCCTTTTCTATTCCCTGCAACCTCTCTCCCACAGAAGAGACGTTGCGAGCCTGGCTTTGTTTTATCGTTATTTCCATGGCAAGTGCTCGTCTGAGCTCCAATCTCTGGTCTTCTTTCACCAATCTTTCACGAAAAACATCCGCCTAGCTGAAACCACTGTCAATAATTTTCTCCATTCTTTATCTGTGCCTAAATCAAAACGTAGATTACATGAACAAAGCATCTTTCCTAGAAATGCACGCCTGTAGAACTCTCTTCCATTTGCCTGTTTCCCACCTGACTAAAACTTGGATGTCTTCAAGTCCAACATAAACAAGTTCCTGATAAACCGCCCCCGTAAGTAAGACACTTTATCAAATCTCACTTACTAACGATTACTACGATATTATCCCATTGATTACTGTACACGCAATAACCCTTATCCTCGACTGGCTTCTGGGCCTTGATAAGTGGTGAATTCCATGTAAAAAAAAATATATATATATAAAGTATGTAAGTTTATATGTAAACATATATAATAAACGAACGGAAAATAATGAGTGCAAAGTTTACACTTCATTGAAGGCTTAAAAAATTAAATGCTTCCCGAAATTTTCAAATAGAATGTCCAACACAAAAAAAACATAATAGAATTTTTGAAAGAAAAAAAAAATAAATAGATTATTTGCTATTCATTTGAGTTCTTTTCTATTACTATTTAAAAAAAAAACTTGTGTGCTTATAGTTTTCCGTTTACTGAGTACCCATCTCTCTTCTTCTCTTTCCCTCTCTCTCTCTATCTCTCTCTCCATATATAATATAATATTTATTTGAAATACGTTATAGTTATAAAACCTATAAGAAATTTTAAGCGTGTTTATAGAATAAGAAAAACAAAAACCGTAAACTTCAAAGCGAATGCAGCATTCCACCTTCCGGTCGTTGAATAGTCTCTCACTATTTACTATGAACATAGCATTTATGGACATTTACTTTCCTTTAATTCATGAGTTAATGGCCGGTGGCCTTGAGATCAAGATGTTTGCATACGAAGTTAAGGATGTCTTTGTGACTGGGTTTGTATCTCCTGATTAGCATGCCCTTAAACTAATGATTGTGGAAGCATAAAATACTAGTCTCTGTAGGTATAAAAATAATTATGAACATTTATTTGAAAAATATTAGTTATATGTGTGTGTATGTGTATATATATGGATGTGTGTATGTGTATATATATGTATGTGTGTGAGTGTGTATATATATGCGTATGTGTGTGTGGTATATATATATGTATGTGTGTGTGTGTGTGTGTGTGTGTGTGTGTGTGTGTGTGTGTGTGTGTGTGTGTGTGTGCATGCGAGGGTTGAATTTATTCACGCAAAATTTCTTAAATATCTAGGACGGGTTTGGAGAAAATAGGAAACAAATCACTCAATAACGAAAATCCATTTTAAATTTCCTCTGTAGGGAAATTAAATAGCAGTTCTATATCTACATTTAAAGTAAAGAAAAAAACGGTCCCTATACTGTGAATGCATTGAATAAGAGATCAATACGTATCTGCACCTACTCATCTAGCCGTCGATATCTAAGTGCTTTGCGAATATGCCTTTAATTATCTTTTCAGAATGTGGAGTTAAAAAACTTTCAAGATGGATCCGTTCAAGTTAAAATCGAACGGTCAAAATTGAAAAATGGTAAAAACTCTCTCTCTCTCTCTCTCTCTCTCTCTCTCTCTCTCTCTCCCTCTCTCAATTTCTCGCCTTCTCCCTATTTCCTTTTTCTCCATGTCCATTGTCATTGGACTTTCTCTATTGATATCTTCTCATGATTTTCTTCTTCGTTTTCTCATTACGTTTCATTTTACACGATGTCTCTGTACTTGTCGTTTCCTCTCTCCTTTCCATCTCTCTCTTTTTTATTTTTTTTAATTCTCTTTCCGTTTTGCACAAATTCTTTTCTGATTTTTCATTAGCTCTCTCTCTCTCTCTCTCTCTCTCTCTCTCTCTCTCCGTGTGTTTATGATTCTATATATCTACCATTCATTTACCTCCTCTCTTTGTCCCATGTCTTTCTTCCTATATATTTTTTATCATTATCATCAACTTTTTCTTGCTAATTATATACTTCTTCCTCTTCATCTTTTCCGTATTTTTCTACTTTTTTTCGTCGTCTTCTCTCTCTTCGTCGTCTTCTCTGCCTTATTCTTTCTCATCGTCTTATTCTTCGTCTTCTTCTTCTTCTTCTTCTTTTTCTTCTTCTTCTTCTTTTTCTTCTTCTTCTTATTATTATTATTATTATTATTATTATTTGTAGTCACTAGGAGTTTTCAGACAGGTCATCATTACTGAGAATTCACTCACAACAACCAGTGATGTTGTTTTCTGGGATCTGTGAGACAACAAGTCTCTCCAGATTTCCAGTACACTGCACTTTTATTTTCCACCTTTGCAAATGACTTTACGTTATCACAATAATCAACCAAACATTCTTTACTCGGTCATGAGAACCATTGGCTCTTTCTATAGTTTTTTGATGACAATAAGCCATTTCCCTAGGTCCCAGTATGATCCGCACACTGGTTACTATTATCCTTTCTTGGTATTCCAATTTCATTGACCATTCACGAATTTTTTGTGTAGTATCATTCGAGTATGATGCTATCTTCTTGGGATCTTACACCTTTTTTGCGAGTTCATTTACCTTAGGTTAACGTGGTATTCATTCCATTGTTTTGTTTTATTTCTGTGGAAAATTCTTCTTTTGTATCTCCACCATCTATTACTGATTCTTTTATTTTGTTTGCTTATTCCCTCTTGTTTTTTTTGTTTTTTTTCCTTTTTTGCTTCTTTCTCGTATAAACCCACTGACTTTTTCTTCCGTTACTTTTTCCTCTATCCGATTTCTACTACCATTTCTGCTTCAACTGATTCCCTCTTAATTTTATTGTATACTAGCGGGGATGCCCGGCGTTGCCCGGGTGTTTGGAGGTGTGTGTTGAGGAAAAAATGTGGTAGTACACAAGCTGACTCGAACCCGTACCGCAAAGGAGAAACAGAAAGTGAGTTGGTAATTAATTTTTGCCCGGATGGAGGATATTAGCACAAAGATGAAATGAAAAATAAGGAGAGAGAGAGAGGTGAGGTCGAACTCGAAAACGTAGGGTAATTAGTCTTCCTCGCTAACCATTAGGCCATAGCGGATAGCGAAAGCAATGAATTGGTAATTAACTTAAGAATCATAGAAGTCGTCACGCATGCACAGAAATGAACGTTGCTTTTAAATCTGGCCGAAAGCCAGTTAAGTTTCTCGCTTTCTGCCATTTTATTTGTTTCTTTCCCTACGAAAGCGAATTAGACACAAGGTCTTTTTTTTAATCTTGGGAAAACCAGCTCCCCAAAAAGAGGGCACTCTGGCAGTGTCCAAATAAATAGTAATTGTTTCAGTATGAAGGGTTTCGCCTACATTGACCAAGGACGAATTACAGAACAGATACTACCCGGGACTTGACGTTCGGTTATTTCGCTTTATTTATACGGGAAAAAAACACTCGAAACGGAAGGTTTTTTTAGAACTCGAGCAAAAAATTAAAAGATAGCAACGTGACCGTTTGCGAATCTGAGATATTACGATCTAGGACGTATAAGAACACTTCTCCCGGAATCAAACCGACGTTAGAACCTCGACGCAAAAGGCCTTTAGTGTACAAACACAAACGCTCGCGCCCATTTTGCCTTTTATATATTAGACTAGCAGGGCTACCCGGCGTTGCTCGGGACCGTATAAACAATGAAAAAACAAAAGCAGATATTGAATATATGTTTTATTCTTAGGGGAGAGGAATCTTTCATCTCTATGTATTATTTGTTTTATCTACGCTAGGACTGGTATTGTTCATGTTTTCTCCCTAGCGTAGGTAATTTACAGCATGTATATGAAATTGTTTTACCTTAGGGAGAAGAGAACAGGTAATATACAACATAATGTGTCTATATTACATCCCTGGCAACGCCTAGAAACCAGCTAGAACATGTATTTCAGTCAATCTTTATTACATCCTGGGCTATGCCGGGAAACCAGCTAATCTCTATTTAGTGTGTCCTTTCTTTTATTAGGTATCAGAATAGGTATCCAGATTTCTACTTCTATACAAATATGATATTGTAGTACAGTAAATGTCAAATTGTTTGTCAAGTATTAGTTTGTAACGTTTGTACTGACTTCATCAGATGTCATGTAAGAAACTGAATTCTATGTAAGAAGACTTTATCTGAAGTGTTTTTATTTTGGTATATCATGTGTGATTACACTATAGTAATTGCGCTGAAAGCATGTTAATTACAAATGACAAAAGTTAAATCAATTTCTGATTCAGCTACACAATATAAACTAAAGGAAATCAAATTTGCAAAATAAAAGCAATATGTAGTTATGGGTTAGTTTGGAGTTAGAATAAAAAGCCAACAAAACAGTTAGTTTGTATTGTGTAGATTGGTCATTTCTGATAGTATTGAGAGTCGTCAATGAAAATCTTAATTTCTGACAAAATACTGAATGTTTCTTGGATACCCATTCGTAAAAAGTACCTTTTTTGGAAAAAAAAAAAAAAAACACTCCCCGGATCACCTTCACCACCTTAAAAACAAAAAACTTTATTCTTCAAAAAATGTGCACATTGTTAGTGTAAAAAACAGATTCGCACCACTTGATGAAATCAAGCATAGTAATATTTTAGTAAAGAAAATATGAAATTGATTTTCAATAATTAGTTTGAATGAATATCAGAAAATGTAATTGTTTGATGCATAAGAAAGAACTCATCTGCTGAATTTGATATTAAGCAGCAAAATATTTCAAAACATAAAAATGTGAAACATAACATGAATACTCTCCGTTGTCACTTGAAAACATTGACCTTGGTAGGAAGTTTATTAGATACTGAAATTGTGGTCTTGGTATGGTGTGCTTAATATTATTGTATGCAAAATTTAAAAACACAAAAGAGGGTACAATCAATATTGAAAAAGTAACATCTGTCACAGAAAATAGTAATTTATAAATGTCAAAAGAAATATTATTCTGTACTTAAAATGTTAAACTTACTGTTAACAATAATTTAAAATGGTGATACGGATGAGTCCAACAACTTAGTCCTTGAGCTTTCTTATTGGTCATAGTAAAAAGAAATTGTAGTCTTTCAAGTTTGTTGGTCGCATTGGGATTCTTGGAATGTATCAACAGATTCCTGCATATGAATCTTTGTTAATTCCACACAATACAAAATATATATACAAAACAAAGTAAAGCAAAGTATAGGGTTAGTTGTGTCCTCTAATTATCAACCAAGTATATGTATTGATAAAAAGATAAAAGCAATGGAAATGTTTATTACAATGTATCAATATTAAATTTTTATCATGAACAACAAATCGAAATAATGATAGATATTTTGTGCTTATTCGAAACTGGAATCAAGGATTGTCACCTGTGATTTTATATATGTCAATAGTGCATGCCACTACAAATGATATTAGCCAAATTAAGTTTTGTTTATTTCACCCATTATAAAATATATACACAAAATGCAGTAAACAAAGTTTAGGTTTAGTTAATGATAAGTTTAGGTTCGAGAAATAAGCAAAGAAAAGAAAAAAAGATACATTTGTTTATAGTGTGTAAATTGTAAGTTTGTAAATATTTCAAACTATCCACACTGGTATGTGGAAATTCTAGATACCTATTGTTATAAAGTTCCAATTCATGTTTGATATATCACTCTACATGTTCCCTGTTGCACCCCAAAGATGTAAATGATTATCGAGAAAGTGAAATGAAACAGTATTTGAAATAAAATAGAAACAAATGCTGATGTTTACTATATAAAACACTGTGTTCAATGGAATTGAGCCTTATACAATATTGGTGGAATAAAAAAATCCATTTTTTTAATTCAATTTAAGAAATGAGCAAAAATTTGATATTTAAAATATTTGGCATGAAGAAAAAGAAATATAAGATAAAAGGTGATAAAGCAGTAAGAATCATATGCTGAATTCAATTAAAAACAAATATGATTGTCAAAGAAATATCATGAAAATTTTGTAAGTGAAAAAAATTATTTTTTGATATATTTGGTTTCGAAGTATTAAGAAACATGTACAACTTCATTTTAAAGACAAAACGAAAACTGTACTAATGATAATGACAATGGTGAAAGGAAATTGGAAAAAAATGTATCAGAGGTAAAATGTTGGTCACATATACGTTTGTGTGGTATGCATGAAACACGTGTAGAAAATTATATTTTCTGATGCTGAAAGTAAGAAGAGAAACATTGTTAAAAAATGATCTAAAAGGCAATAGTAAAATCCTCATTTTTAGTGTGGGATATGTTGTTTGTTTCAATTGAGAAAGGAAACTTTAATTTATACAATTCGATGTTATAGATCACAAGTTTTATTACAATAAACATTGTGTTCTTTAATTATCAACCAAGTATATTTATTGATAAAAAGAGAATGTAATGGACATGTTTATTATAATTTATCAATATTAAATTGTTATCATGAAAAACCAATGGAAAGCGTGAATGTTATTTGGTGTTTTTAAAAAACAGCTACCAATGATTGTAACCAGTGATATTTGTGTATGCTAACAGTGCAAATGTGGTGGTGAAATGAATTTTTGTTTATTCTTCACAATATAAAATATATACACAAAACTAAAACATAATTTACGGTTAGTTAATGATAAGTTTAGGTTAGAGAATTAAGCAAAATTATAGATACCTATTGTTATAAAGCACCAATTCATGTTTGGTATATCAATCTACATGTTCCTTGTAGCACCCCAGAGAGGTAAATGAGTGTCAACAAAATGAAATAAAACATAGTATTTGAAATAAAATGAAAAAGTGCTTGAAAAGTGAAATATGCTGATGTTTACTATCTAAAACATTGCGTTCAATGCAATTGAAACTTATACTATATTGGTGGACTAAGAATTAAAGAAATAAAATTTAAGAAATTAGCAAAAAATTGATATATAAAATATTTGGCATGAAGAAAAACAAATATAAGACAAAAGGGGAAAAAGCAGTAACAATCATGTGCTGAAGTTCATTGAAAATAAATCGTTTGTCAAAGAAATATAATGAAAATTCTCAGAGTGAAAAAAAAATGGGATTTTTACAAATCTGGTTTCCAAGTAATAGGAAACATGTACAGCTTCATTTTAACGACAAAATGTAAACTGTAGTAATGGTAATGAGAATGTTGAAGGAAATTGGCAAAAAATTGTTAGTCAAATGTTGATCAAATATTATAAGTTTGTGTGATATGCATGAAACGTTTAGAATATGATCTGCTCTCATGCTGAAAGCAAGTAGAGAAACATTGTGAAAAAATGATGTAAACCTAAGCTAAGCAAACGACCAGTCAATGGAAATGTTTATTATAATGTATCAAGATGAACATATTATCATGAAAAAGCAAATCGAAATAGTGATAGTTATTTGGTGCTTATACGAAACAGGTATCAAGTATTGTCACCAGTGATTTTATTGATGTTAACAGTGCATGTCACTAAAAATAATGATGGTAGCGAAATTAAGTTTTGTTAATTCTACCCAATATAAAATATATACGCAAAACAAAGTAAACAAAGTTACGGGTTAGTTAATGATAAGTTTAGGTTCGAGAAATAAGCAAAGGAAAAGAAAAAAAAGGTACATGTGTTTATATTGTGTAAAATGTTAGTCTGTAAATATTTCAAACTATCAACACTGGTATGTGTAAATCCTAGATACCTATTGTCATAAAGTACCACTTCTTGTTTGATATATCACTCTACATGTTCCCTGCAGCATCCCAGAGAGTTAAATGAGTGTCCACAAAATGAAATAAAACATAGTACTGGAAATAAAATAAAATAAGAATATGTCTGAAAAGAAATAAATGCTGTTTACTATATAAAAAGTTGTTTTCAAGTGTCAAATGGAATTGAATCTTATACAATGTTGGTGGATTATGAAATTGCATGAAAGAAATAACATTGGAGAAATAAGAAAAAAGTTTATATATATACAATATTTACAAATGTAAGATAAAAGGTGAAGAAGGGCCAAATCCGAGATCTATAAATCGTAAATTTTCAAAGTGAAAACAGATATTTTTTTTTTTTTTAGATCTGCTTTCCAAGTAATAGTAACCATGTACAGCTTCATTTTAAATGAAAACTGTACTAATGATAATGTTCATGGTGAAAGGAAATTGGAAAAAAATTAAAAATGTCAGAGGTAAAATGTTTGTGTGGTATGCATGAAACACGTGTAGAAAATGATCTCATGCTGAAAGTAAGAGAAACATAGCTAAAAAATTATGTAAACGCAATAGTAAAATCCTCATTTTTAGGAACATAGTGTGGGGTATGTTGTTTGTTTCAATTGAGAAAGGAAAGTTTAATTTTTAGAATTGGATGTTATAGATCACAAGTTTTATTACAATAAACATTGTGTTCTCTAATTATCAACCAAGTATATTTATTGATAAAAGAAGAAAAGTAATGGACATGTTTATTATAATTTATCAATATTAAATTGTTATCATGAAAAACCAATGGAAAGCGTGTTGGTTATTTCGTGTTCATAAGAAAAAACATCATGGGTTGTCACCAGTGATTTTATGTATGCTAACATTTCGCTGCAAATGTGGTAGCTAAATGTCTTTTTGGTTATTCTACACAAAATAAAATATATACACAAAACAAAGTAAAAGAAATGTCAGGGTTAGTTAATGATAAGCTTAGTACCAAGAAATAAGCACAGAATAAGGAAAAGAAAGATACATTTGTTGATATTGTGTCGATTGGTGAATTTGTTGGTTCATTTTGTTTTATGACATATCAACACTATATCAGGTTATTTCATGCCCAATCTAGTGACATTTTTTTTTCCTAGAATATATTTGTTTATTTAATGTTGGTTTCTATTTAACTCATAATTGGGACCCTAACAGGTACTACTACTCCAGATCAGAGTGGACCTGGTAGCAATAGCAATTAAATGGTGGCTTCACACTTCACAAAGCCCCATGTTTGGATACAGTTTATGGTCATATCCAGGACCTGGTGAATTTGTAAATAATTGAAACGATCAACACTGGCGAGTTAGAATTCTACATACCTATTGTTATAAAGTACCAATTTATGTTTTACATATCACTCCACAACGTTGCTGCAGAATCCAGACAGTTGAAAGAGTCTCAAGAAACTGAAAAGCTATTTAGTACTCTTAAATAAAATAACATGCATAAAGAAATCCTAATATAAGACAATAGATGAAAAAGCAATAAAAATTTTGTGTGAAAACAGTTTCTTTGTCAAAGAAATTGCATGAAGATTCTCAGAGACTTTTCCTTCCTCGTTCCCTTCCCTTTTGGTGGAAGGAAACTTTCACAGTGGCTCAGAAGGTGGGCTGAGCACACTTCCTACAAAGGTGGGATGGGTAAATTTCTTTTTCATTTGGTTGCCTGGAGGACAGGCTTAGGCCCCCCCCCCCAAAAAAAAAGGTTGGAGCCAGGGAACTTCTCCTCCCAGAAGGGGGAGGGGGGCCCGGGAAGGCTTCTCTTCCCATATTTTTTGTTTTGTGTAAGGTTGATCTCTTTCCAAAGGGAGTAAGAGGATATCCCTCTCTTAGGAGGAGAGCGAAGGCTCCCTGGGCCTCCCATCCTCCTTCTGAGAGATGTTCCCCGGCTTCCACATTCATTGCTCAGCCCGCCGTCCAGGCAATCAGAGTCTGATTGTCTGCCGTATATAAAAAGGCGATTTTAGCTTGTCAGGCGGTATGCTCTGCGTAGACCATTTTTCTTCCACCTGTTGACCTTCCCTCCCTGTCATACAATACGCTTAAACAGGATATTTTAATTTATGCAGATTCCATATAGACTTTTAGTTTCCCAGGGTGTATACCCTCCGTTGACCATTTATGTTTAAGAGTTTTCCTTGCCCCTTCTCTGCCCCAGAATGGGAAGGGAGCTCTTTCCCACTGTATGGGGGGGGGCTTTCTTTTATGGTTATGTGGGGAGCCTTACCTTTACCCCCCTTAAGGTGGTAGGTCTTTTTTGTAAAATTGTTAGTCAAATGTTGATCAAATATTATAAGTTTTTGTGATATGCATGAAACATGTGCAGAATATGATCTGCTCTCATGCTGAAAGCAAGTAGAGAAACATTGTGAAAAAATGATGTAAACCTAAGCTAAGCAAACGACCAGTCAATGGAAATGTTTATTATAATGTATCAACAATAACACATTATCATAGTTATTTGGTGCTTATACGAAACAGGTATCAGGGATTGTCACCATTGATTTTATTTATGTTAACAGTGCATGTCACTACAAATAATGATGGTAGCGAAATTAAGTTTTGTTTATTCTACCTAATATAAAGTATATACACAAAACAAAGTAAACATCTGCTGAATTTGATATTAAGCAGCAAAATATTTCAAAACATAAAAATGTGAAACATAACATGAATACTCTCCATTGTCACTTGAAAACATTGGTCTTGGTAGGCAGTTTATTAGATGCTCAAATAGTGGTCTTGGTATGGTGTGCTTAATATTATTGTATGCAAAATTTAAAAACACAAAAGAGGGTACAATCAATATTGAAAAAGTAACATCTGTCACAGAAAATAGTAATTTATAAATATCAAAAGGAATATTATTCTGTACTTAAAATGTTAAACTTACTGTTAACAATAATTTAAAATGGTGATCAGGATGAGTCCAACAACTTAGTCCTTGAGCTTTCTTATTGGTCATAGTAAAAAGAAATTGTAGTCTTTCAAGTTTGTTGGTCGCATTGGGATTCTTGGAATGTATCAACAGATTCCTGCATATGAATCTTTGTTAATTTCACACAATACAAAATATATATACAAAACAAAGTAAAGCATAGTATAGGGTTAGTTGTGTCCTCTAATTATCAACCAACTATTGCTAAAAAGAGAAAAGCACTGGAAATGTTTCTTATAATGTATCAATATTGAATTGTTCTCATGAAACACAAATCGAAATAGTGATAGTTATTTGGCGCTTATAAGAAACAGGTATCAGGGATTTTGGTGTATCAGATGTTTTTACAGTGAACTTAACTTTCAAGAAACAAATTGGTATGCAATGACATAGGCTAAGAATCTTAGACAAAATATATTCAAATGAAAAAAAATGTTGAACACTTATAACTTTGTATGGACTCTCAAAAACATTTGTAAAAAATGTGTAAACAAATGTAAAAAAAAATGATCCGCTCTACTTGATGACATCAAGCATAGTAATATTTTAGTGAAGAAAATATGAAATTGATGTTCAGTGATTAGTTTGGATGAATGAGAAAATGTAATTGTTTGATGCATAAAAATAACTCATTTGCTGTATTTAATATTAAGCAGCAAAATATAGTGATTTGAATATTTAGGAAAACATCAAACCAGATTATGTAAAAAAAAAAGATGAAATTAGAAAATATATATTTTATGCTTATGAGTTTTGCCAATTAAAATTTTGTGGCAGAAATTGGGTGATTACCAAGTAATTTTATTTTGGTAAAATTCTTAAATTATTTCAATGTTTATTTCATCAAAATCCGCCCCAAAGAGTGTCCTTTCTTTTATTAGGTATCAGAATAGGTATCCAGATTTCTACTTCTATACAAATGTGATATTGTAGTACAGTAAATGTCAAATTGTTTTTCAAGTATTAGTTTGTAACGTTTGTACTGACTTCATCAGATGTCATGTAAGGAACTGAATTCTATTTAAGACTTTATCTGAAGTGTTTTTATTTTGGTAGATCATGTGTGATTACACTGTAGTAATTGCGCTGATAGCATGTTAACTACAAATGACAAAAGATAAATCAATTTCTGATTCAGCTACACAATATAAACTAAAGGAAATCAAATTTGCAAAATAAAAGAAAAATGTAGTTATGGGTTAGTTTGGAGTTAGAATAAAAAGCCAACAAAACAGTTAGTTTATATTGTGTAGACTGTTTAATTAACTTTGTTCATTTCTGATAGTATTGAGAGTGGTCAATGAAAATCTTAATTTCTGACAAAATACTGTAATTTTCTTGGATACCCATTCGTAAAAAGTACCTTTTTTGTGAAAAAAAAAAACACTCCCCAGATCACCTTCACCACCTAAAACACAAAAACAAAAATATCTTTATTCTTCAAATATTGTGGTTGACTGGAGGACGGGCTGAGCACTCCCAAAAAGGTAGGAGCCGGGGAACTTCTCCTCCCAGAAAGGGGGCCCGGGAAGGCTTCCCTGTCCCCATATTTTTTTTTTTTTTTGTGTAAGGTTGATCTCTTTCGGAATGGAGTAAGCAGAACCGACAGGGGGGGGGGTCAATCAACCATACAAAAGGATATCTATCTCTTAGTTGAAAGAGGGAAGGTCTCCCTGTCCTCCCATACCCCTTCTGAGAGAAGTTTCCCCAGCTCTCAGCTTTGGGGTGGGGGTGGGGTAGGAGGGCTTAGCCCGCCCTCAAGGCAAATAGTCTGACTGTCTGCCTTATATAAAAAGGCGATTTTAGCTGGTCAGGTGGTATGACCTGCATTGACTATTTTTCCTCCACCTGTTGACCTTCCTTAATATTTATTTTTAATAATAAACACATTTTATTTTAATATTAATATTTATTTGTAATAATAAACACATTATATTATTTTAAATATTAATATTTATTTTTAATAATAAACACATATTATTTTAAATATTAATATTTATTTATAATAATAAACACATTTTATTCTACTTTAAATATTAATATTTATTTTTAATAATAAAAACAATTTTATTTGAATATTAATATGTATTTTTAATAATAAACTCATTTTTATTTTAATAATTATTTTTAATACTAACTCATTTTATTATTGTAAATGTTAATATTTATTTTTAATAATTATTGTTATTTAATAATAATATCTTCTATTTTTTTACTGTTTATGTCTAACTTTTATCGACTTTTTCTTTTTTAATAGCATATTCTTTAAATGAATAGAAAAATAATTTCCCAAATTTTAGACCCCGGTTATTTGGCTGATAGTCGATAAAAATGATTAAAAGAGAGATTCATGAACATTAACGTTGTCATATAAAAAGAAAATGCTAATAAGAAGTGTTTTTAATCAATGTAACATATTTATTCAACTCTGTCATATATTTGTTTGATGACAACTTTTTCGAATCTGTGTACAGTAAAAACGATATACTTACATAGGATTTTGAAAGCATTTAAACTGTCGAAGAGTTTTATTATAAATAAAAGAGTTTAGTTTGTTGAACTTAATGGACTTTTTTGTTGTATCTATTAACTGTTTATTCTTTTTATCAAACAAAAAGAGAATTTTTATATTGACATGTGATGGACTGTTTTTCTAACATCGAAATTGTAAAATTAGTTTTATTTAAAAAAAACAAAAAAACTCGCCATTAGTGGACGGTCAAAAGACAAATATATAACAAATAAATGTTAGGAAAGGCAAGATAAGTTACTTTTCTATCCAACTGGATATATTTTTTGTGTTTTTAATCAATGTAACATATTTATTCAGCTCGAAAAACATACAGTGTTTACCGATGTATTCGAAAAATGCCACCAGTTGTTTACATAGCCATTTGCCGGAAGTGACGGTTTTTTTTTATATAAGTTTTATTCAAACAGGCTTTATGTTCAAATTAATGGACTTTTTTTTGTATTTATTAACTGTTTTATTCTTTATGGACTCTTTTTCGAACATCGAAATTTTAAAATTAGTTTTATTTAAAAAAAAAAAAAAGACGGTGTTGTTTTTTTAATTGAATTCTACACTTTTTCAACAAACTGTTACAGACATAATGGACTGTTTGTCAAACATCGAAATTTTAAAAATAAAGTTTTTAGTTTTATTTTAAAAAAAAAAAAAGACGGTGTTGTTTTTTTAATTGAATTCTACACTTTTTCAACAAACTGTTACAGACATAATGGACTACCCCCCAAAAAAAACTGCGAATAAAATATATAAAACTCGTAATTTCTGTTTTTAAAGTGGGTTGTTTATTTTCCTTATGAAATATACTTCCAAAATAAACTATTACAGTCGTTTAAAACATAATAGAAGTATTATTTTTTATTTTTTAAAAACAATGTTTACAAAATGTCTAAGCGCGTTTCCTCCGGCCGGCTGCGAATAGCATAAATAAATAACTGTTGCCAGAATTTATCGCATTTTTATTTTTTAATAGCATTTTCTTAAAACGAATAGAAAAATAATTTCCCATGAAAAAAAAAAAAAGAAAATGCTATTAAATATAATAAAAATTACTGAGATAAAAATATAAAAAATACGTACGTAACATCAAAAACACACCGACTGGTTTTAAAGAGAAAGTGGGTGTAGAGAGAGAGAGAGAGAGAGAGAGAGAGAGAGGGAGGGAAGAGAAAGCGGTGTATAGTGAATTTTGTTCCTTTTCGAAGCAGCACAAAAATTAAGTGTTTCCATAGTAACCAAACCGGTGCACAGTGAAGTTATGAATTAGATTCGCCACTAGTGGACGTTGACGTCACGTCACGTGACATGACTAAGTGTTTTTAAACGAATAGAAAAATAGAAAGAGGGTGATAGAGAAAGTGAGAGAGAGAGAGAGAGTAAGTGTGAGAGAGAGAGACGGTGTTGGTTTTACTCCTCCCCCCCCTTCCAGCTTAAGAGGTATGAGGTCACGTGGTAATATACAAAATGGCTAATTATTTTATATTACATAAATATTACGATATTTTTATTATCGTCTAATATTTTGAAAGGTGAATTTTTTTATTCCTGTACATTTTTTCCTGACATTTTTCGTTAAAACTCTTGTATAAATAATATTTTTAACCAGTTAATCACGATGGAAACATTGGCATAAAGTTAAATAATAGATATAAGTAAGCCGAAGAGAAAAATGCAAAAGTATCGAAGACAAAACTTGTTATTTACAATTGTTCGCCATTAGTGGACGTTGACGTCACGTCACGTGACATGACTAAACGTTTTTTTTTTTACGTATGAATTACATTGGATCATTCAAGAATTACGTAATAAAAAGCATTACAATGACAGTTTTTTTTGGGACCCCCTTGGAGATAACTGATACGTTTACCCCTTTCTCCTCGTCAGTTTGACGTGAAATTTCGATATTTGTCATCCGGGACACGGGGCTTCGATATGATACCAAATTTATCAAGTCTGGTTGTGTCTTTCAAAAGTTTTAGCGTTACATACAAACATACAAACTCACAGATTTTTGTCTTTTATATATATAGACTAGCAGGGCTACCCGGCGTTGCTCGGGACCGTATAAACAATGAATTGGTATGGTGTGCTTAATATTATTTGTATTTATAAAAAGAGAAAAGCAACGGAAATGTTTCTTATAATGTATCAATATTGAATTGTTATCATGAAAAACAATTCGAAATTGTGATAGATATTTGGTGCTTATAAGAAACAGCTATCAATGATTGTAACCAGTGATTTTTGTGTATGCTAACATTGTAAATGTGGTAGTGAAATTGATTTTTGTGTATTCTTCAATATAAAATAGATATATAAAACTAAAACAAAGTTTATGGTTAGTTAATGATATGTTTAGGTTAGAGAAATAAGCAAAGGAAAAGAAAAAAAAAGATACATTTCTTTATATTATGAGATTTTAAGTGTATACATGTTTAAAACTATCCACATTGCTATCTGAAAATGCTAGATACCTATTGTTATAAAGTACCAATTCATGTTTGATATATCACTCTACATGTTCCTTGTAGCACCCCAGAGAGGTAAATGAGTGTCAACAAAATGAAATAAAACATAGTATTTGAAATAAAATAAAAAAATACTTGAAAAGTGAAATATGCTGACGTTTACTATATAAAACATTGTGTTCAATGGAATTGAAACTAATACTATATTGGCGGACTATGAATTAAAGAAATAAAATGTAAGAAATGAGAAAAAATTTGATATATAAAATCTTTGGCATGAAGAAAAAAAATATAAGACAAAAGGGGAAGAAGCAATAACAATCATGTGCTGAAGTCAATTGAAAAAAATAGTTTGTCAAAGAAATAAAAAGAAAATTCTCAGAGTGAAAAAAAAAAAATGAAATTTTTACAAATCTGATTTTAGTCCTCTAATTATCAACCAAGCATATTTATTGATAAAAAGAGAAAATGAATGGACATGTTTATTATAAATTATAAATATTAAATTGTTATTATGAAAAACCAATGGAAAGCGTGAATGTTATTTGGTGTTTTTGGAAAAATATCAGAGGTAAAATGTTGGTCACATATACGTTTGTGTGTTATGCATGAAACACATGTAGAAAATTATATTTTCTCATGCTGAAAGTAAGAGAAACATAGCTAAAAAATTATGTAAACGCAATAGTAAAATCCTCATTTTTAGGAACATAGTGTGGGGTATGTTGTTTGTTTCAATTGAGAAAGGAAAGTTTAATTGTTAGAATTGGATGTTATAGATCACAAGTTTTATTACAATAAACATTGTGTCCTCTAATTATCAACCAAGTATATTTATTGATAAAAAGAGAAAAGTAATGGAAATGTTTATTATAATTTATCAATATTAAATTGTTATGAAAAACCAATGGAAAGCGTGTTGGTTAATTGGTGTTCATTAGAAAAAACATCATGGGTTGTCACCAGTGATTTTATTTATGCTAACATTTCGCTGCAAATGTGGTAGCGAAATGTAATTTTTTTTTTTTTTTTTAATTCTACACAAAATAAAATATATACACAAAACAAAGTAAAAGAAATGTCAGGGTTTGTTAATGATAAGCTTAGAACCAAGAAATAAGCATAGAAAAAGGAAAAGAAAGATACATTTGTTGATAATGTGTCGATTGGTGAATTTGTTGGTTCATTTTGTTTTATGACATATCAACACTATATCAGGTTATTTCATGCCAAATCCAGTGACATTTTTTTCCTTGAATATATTTGTTTATTTAATGTTGGTTTCTATTTAACTCATAATTGGGACCCTAACAGGTACTACCACTCTAGATCAGAGTGGACCTGGTAGCAATAGCAATTAAATGGTGGCTTCACACTTCACAAAGCCCCACGTTTGGATACAGTTTATGGTCATATCCAGGACCTGGTGAATTTGTAAATAATCGAAGCGATCAACACTGGCGAGTTAGAATTCTACATACCTATTGTTATAAAGTACCAATTTATGTTTTACATATCACTCCACAACGTTGCTGCAGAATCCAGACAGGTGAAAGAGTCTCAAGAAACTGAAAAGCTATTTAGTACTCTTAAATAAAATAACATGCATACAGAAATCCTTAGTACCAAGAAATAAGCAAAGAAAAGAAAGATACATATATATCCGTCTCTTAGTTGAAAGAGGGAAGGCTCCCTGGCCTCCCCTCCAGCTTCTGAGAGGAGAAGTTTCTCCGGCTCTCAAATTTGGGGGAGGGGCTTAGCCCGCCCTCAAGGCAAATAGAGTCTGACTGTCTGCCGTATATAAAAAGGCGATTTTAGCTTCTCAGGCGGTATGCCCTGCGTTGACTATTTTTCCTCCACCTATTGACCTTCCCTCCCTGAAGGAGGGAGCCGTGCTACGCAGGGAAGGGCTGAAGGGGTGATTTGCTTTTTTTTTTTACCCCTCGCTATGGGGAGGTGGCAGTCATCCAACCAAAGAAGGAGATCAAGCAGTGAGCATTCTCTCTCCTGCATTAGGGAGGGGGTAGTTTTCTTGTTAAGTGTGCCCGGAGTGGAGTCGGGCAAACTCCCCGCACTTGGGGAGGGGTCAGGACCTTATTCGCACGGAGGAAATAGAGGCCTCAACTGAACTTGGATGGAGTGTAAACCTGTGTTCATGAGACCGGCTGGCTATAGCTATTGATCTCTTTATCTTTTTAAGTTTTGCCATCAGATGAGCTGTATAAAAAGGCTCTTTTAGCTTCCCAGAGTGTATACCCTTCGTTGACCATTTATGTTTAAGAGTTTTCCTTACTCCTTCCCTACCCTGGAATGGGAGGGGAGCTCTTTCCCCCTGTAGGGGGGGCGGCTTTCTTTTATGGTTATGTGGGGGAGCCTTACCTCTACTCCACTTAAGGTGGTAGTTCTTTTTTGTAAGGTTGACATATTTTCGGATATTTCTTGAGTTTTTAACAGTAATTTTATCTTGTCCAATGTATTCATTGCGATGGCATGATGGATATTGTATCAGATGTTCAACGTTTAGTTTGTGGGTTCAATTCATGACTGTTCCTAATTTCGTTTCCTTTTAATTTCATTTTTGTCCAATCCAATCTGAAGGAGGCGGATGGTATACCCTGCGTTGTACAGTTATTTGTAAGACTCCCTCCAACATGTATGTAACACAAAGAGTTTTTTCCATGGCGCATTTCGCATTCTTTTCCCTCTGGGAAAAGTTTTGTAATCATGTTTGAATGATAAGTCAGAATTGTTAATGTTGGCTCAGTGTTTTAATCTTATAATCTGTGGAACAAAGAATCAATCAGGTGGGCTGAGCACTCTCCCCACAAAGATGGGATAGGGAAATTTCTTTTATTTGGTTGACTGGAGGGCGGGCTGAGCACTCCCATAAAGTTGGGAGTTGTGGAACTTCTCCTCCCAGAAAGGGGGCCCGGGAAGGCTTCCCTCTCCACATATTTTTTTTTGTGTGTAAGGTTGATCTCTTTCCGAAGGAAGTAAGCGGAACCGACAGAGGGGGGGGGAGATCAACCATACAAAAGGATATCTGTCTCTTAGTTGAAAGAGGGAAGGCTCCCTGGCCTCCCCTCCCGCTTCTGAGAGGAGAAGTTTCTCCGGCTCTCAACTTTGGGGGGGGGGAGTCGGAGGGCTTAGCCCGCCCTCAAGGCAAATAGAGTCTGTCTGCCGTATATAAATAGGCGATTTTAGCTTGTCGGGCGGTATGCCCTGCGTTGACTATTTTTCCTTCTTTCTCCTGCCTTAGGGAGGGGGTAGTTTTCTTTTTAAGTGTGCCCGGAGGGGAGTTGGGCAACCTCCCTGCACTGGGGGGGGAGTCTAGCTTCACAGGGTGTATACCCTTTCGGTGACCATTTATGTTTAAGAGTTTTCCCTGCTCCTTCCCTGCCCCAGAATGAGAGGGGAGCCTTCTTCCCATGGAGGATGGGGCTTTCTTTTTTGGTTATGTGTTGACCATGTATTTTTAAATATTTTTTCTTTCTACTTCCCTTCCCTTCTGGTGGAAGGAAACTTTTGTTTTATGGTGGCTCAGAAGGTGGGCTGAGCACTCTCCCCACAAAGGTGGGATGGGTAAATTTTTTATTTATTTGGTTGACTGGAGTGCAGGCTGCGCACTCCCCAAAAGGTGGGAGCCGGGGAACTTCTCCCAGAAGGGGGCTCTGGAAGGCTTCCCTCTACCCGTATTTTTTTTTTTTGTTTTTGTGTAAGGTTGATCTCTTTCCGGAGGGATAAAGCGGAACCAACGGGGGGGGGGGGAGACCAACCATACAAAAGGATATCCCTCTTTTAGGGGAAAAAGAAGGTTCCCTGGCCTCCCCTCCCGCTTCTGAGAGGAGAAGTTTCCCCGGCTCCCACTTTGGGGGTGAGGGAGTGCTTAGCCCGCCCCCAAGGCAAATAGTCTTACTGTCTGCCGTATATAAAAATACGATTTTAGCTTGTCAGGCGGTATGCCCTGCGTTGACTATTTTTCCTCCACCTGTTGACCTTCCCTCCCTGAAGGAGGGAGCCGTGCTACTCAGATTAGGGAAGGACTGAAGGGGTGATTTGCTTTTTTTTTTTATCCCTCGCTCTAGGGAGGTGACAGTCATCCGACCAACGAAGGAGATGGGGCAGGGAGCCTTCTCTCTCCTGCCTTAGGGAGGGGGTAGTTTTCTTTTTAAGTGTACCCAGAGGGGAGTTGGGCAACTTTCCTGCACTTGGGGGGGAATCAGGACCTTATTCGCATGGAGGAAATGCAGACCTGAAGTGAATTTCGGTGTAGTGTACACCTGTGTTTATGAGACCAGCTGGCTATAGCTATTGATCTCTTTATCTTTTTAAGTTTCGCTGTGTGTTGATGCGTATAAAAAGACTCTTCTAGCTCCCAAGGGTGTATACCCTTCGTTGACAATTTATGTTTAAGAGTTTTCCTTGCTCCTTCCCTGCCCCAGAATGGTAGGGGAGCTCCTGTCTCCTGTAGGGCGGGGGGGGGCTTTCTTTTTTGGTTATGTGGGGGAGCCTTACCTCTACTCCACTTTAGGTGGTAGTTCTTTTTTGTAAGTTTGACATACTTTCAGATATTTCTTGAGTTTTTAACATTAAATTAATCTTGTCCAATGTATTCATTGCCATGGCATGATGTATACTGTACCAGATGTTTAAACTTTAGTTTGTGGGTTCGATTCATTTTTGTCCAATCCAATCTGAAGGAGGATGGTGGTATACCTTGCTTTGTACAGTTAGCTTTAAGACTCCCTCGCACATGTATGTAACGCAAAGGGTTTTTCCATGGCACATTTCGCATTCTTTTCCTTCTGGGCAAAGTTTCGTAATCATCTTTATATATTTTTCCTTCAGGGAAAAGTTTCATAATCATGTTGTTTATATATTTTTTGCTTCAGGGAAAAGTTTCGTAATCATGTTTATATATTTATGCTTCATCTTAATGCTTCAGAATATACAATATTTTTGGTTTTTTTATCTGGTGCCAGAATGAAGAGTCCATCAGGGTGTCCAACTCTTGATAGGCCAACATATAGCTGTCCATGAGAAAATACTGGTTTTGACAGGTTGAGCCCAACAACTTTTAGTGACTGTCCTTGTGATTTGTTTATTGTCATTGCAAAACTTAGCTTGACAGGAAATTGCAGCCTTTCAAACTCAAATGGCAATTCTTGTGGTCTCATTGGGATTCTGGGAATGAAGCAGTGTAATCCTGCATACTTACCTGACATAATTGTTGCTTCCAGTACATGAGGCATCATATTCTTTATGGTGAGCCTTGTGCCATTGCAGAGTTTTGGTGGATCAAGATTGCGAAGTAACATTATTGGTGCTCCAAGTTTTAGAAACAGACTATGTGGAGGCGTTCCTGGTGGTTCAAGACTATTAAGAAACTTAGTCGGATAATTTGTTACTTCGTCCTGTGAACAGATTGTATCAACTGAATTGTATAATATGATTTCTCCAGGTAATCTATTCAACAACCTGCTATTTATTTCATTTACAGATTCATTCTTTGCTGCTAAAATTGCACGGCTACTTAGCCAATTGATATCCGTATGCAAATTATGAAGATCTGGAAAAACTCTCATTATAAATTCCTCTTCTGTTTGAATTGTTGTAAAAGGCAACTGAATCTGGTTATAGGAGTCCTTGTCCAGAAGTCCATTACCCACTTGCAAAAGTTTAATGGCAAAGTCACCAACAGCATCATCAGCATGTAAATGTACTCGCATGTTTAGTGTTAAACTCATTGTTTTAATATGATGCCATAAATAGGAGTTTTTGAGACATGCATTCATTTGATCAGCTCTGGTTCCTCGAGGAACAATTGGAAGGGTTTGTCTGAAATCACCAGCAAAAACCAAAGTCACTCCACCCATTATTTGTGTGTTATCTTTTAGGTCCTGTAGTGTAGAATCTACTGCTTCCATAGCTTTTTTGTGACTCATTGTTGCTTCATCCCAGATTATTAATTTACAGTTTTGCAGTAGTTTAGCCTTTGCTGAATCTTTTTTAATATTACACAATGGTTTTTCCTGTCTAGTAAGGTCCAATGGGAGAGAAAACATAGAGTGAGCAGTTCTACCACCATCCAAAAGTGTTGCTGCAATTCCACTGGATGCCACTGCAAGGGCAATATTGTTTGTGAGACGAACTTTTGCAAGGAGCAGATTTAACAGGAAAGTGTTGCCAGTTCCACCTGGGGCATCAATAAAGAATGTCGTTCCGTGATCATGATGAATGCTTTCCAAGATGCTCTCGTAAATATTCTTCTGCTCGTCCACAAGCCGAGGTTCATTTTCCTGAATGAATTGGTCATAGGCATCATAGTCATAAGTCTCTTGCTGTATTCTGTGGTTTACATTCATAATATCAGCAGGCTCTGGCATGCCACAATTCGTTAACGTACGGTTAAGTGCTTGTACTCGACGGGATAGGTCAGCAAGAGATAGATTAAATATCTCAGGCGAAAATGCAATTGCCATATTTTCATTTCGCATTTGGGCTTGATGAAGAAAATCTTCGGACATATCAGTTTTAAATTCATTCCAGAGCAAATGTGGTTGTTCAATCCCACAGGCTGTAAGCATAATTGCAAATAATTGTCTAATTTGATTGGCGATTTGTGAGACTGATGCTTCTTGTAAAGTTTTCCGCCAGTGTTCATCGTCTTTCAAAAGTCCACGTACAGCACATGCTTCTTGGTATGTTGTACACAGTCCAACTTCAAAGCGTCGGAGATCCTCAAAAGATGTTGGTCCACGAATAGTATGGAGAAGCAATCGTAAATAAAAGCATTCTCTGTTATTAGGATGCACAATATAAACACGGCCAATAGCGTCAGATGCTTTGATGTCATGACCTGGCACAATTTGTCCTTGCTTACGACGAACCCACTTTTTTTGCTTACTCCAGGTATAATATGTAGGAATTTCAGTATACATGAGAGATCTAGCGAAATCATCTTCTTGGCATAGTTTAAAAAATGCAGTTAAGGTTGTTTCTGGTGGTGTCTGCGCCAAATTATGTGCAGTCTCTTCATTGAAATAAACTCTCTGTCCATTCTCAACATGTACTGCTAAATGTACAACGGTTGGAAATCGTTGGTGGATTTCAAATCCAAAGATCCTCCATATTGCTTCATTACTGGAGATGTATCTTCCTGTCTGATAAAACTTTATTTCATCCCTTGCACCCTCATCACCAATACTGAATGTTGCCATGTCACTACCCTTGTTTATGTATTTTGTTATGTACTTAAGGGCTTTGATGGAGTTGCAAAATTCCACATTGATATGTGCCTTCAGAATTTTACATAATAAACTATTATAAGGCACTATCCATCGATTGTCCACGGTTGTTATTTGTCCTCTAACAACTAAGGTTGTTGATTCGCCTCCATTTTCTGGTGAACGTCTGCGATAAAGAGGATAACCATTATTGTCAGTCTGTGTTTCTCCAATAAAAGGCTTTGGATATCTTCTGGAGCATTTACGATCTTCCATACAGGGTGACGCTGGATTTAAGACTCCACATGGTCCATGGATTAATTGAGTTTTTATTATTTCGAAAAGTTCTGGATCCGTAGTTTCATTTGGCAGTTCAGCCGAAATTATTTTGTCTATATCATCAGCATTAATATTATCTTTACACCAAATCAGGGTGTGAGAGTGCGGAAGGCCTCTCTTTTGCCACTCAATCGTAGTTAAATAAGCACTAAGTTCACCAAAAATTCGTCCTTCTTTGAGAAGCCAGAGGAGTTTCTTTTGTTTTTCATGGAACACTCGAGCAATCAAATCATGGCGATCCTTGGCTTTTTGATGTGGAAAAAGTTCATTAGTAATTTCACTCCACTTTGGATTACATGTGAATGTGATGAAAAGATCAGCTCGTCCAAATTTTCTTACATAAGTCATTGCATCTTGAGTCCGTTGTTGCATATATCGTGGTCCTCCTGTATAACTGGAAGGCAAGATAACTGGTTGTCCAATATTTCTCGGGTCACCATCACAATTCATAGCATCTTGCAGATGTATATATTCTTCCACCCTTAAATTTTTTTGATTTTTTCGTATGAAATGTAATCTTTCAGTTTCTATTTTTGCATACATATCCACCATGAACTGACTGGTCACTTCTTTTAAAGATAATACATGATTGAATCCATCTCGCACCATAAAATGAAATGCATAAAAACACTTAGATGTTACAGATCGAGTTATATTGAGACCTGTTTGTGGATTCCTCTGCCACAGCTGAAAATGATATCCATCTTGTCCATTCCAGAACATAAGTGGGTATTGGAGTGCATCATAAGCTCTATGAGTTTCTGGAATACGACGCAGTTGTCCACTTCTTAATTGCAAAACAATGTCCCTGTATTCATGTTGTTCACCCACCATTATGATTGCAACTTCATCGGCCGTAGGTGCATTGTATCTCCGTGCATGTTCTGATGGTGGATGTTTGTCTGCTTTGATGATGACTTTATGATTACGACTATGTTGCATCTGTTCAATTGCATATTTCAAAATTCCAACATATTTATGGTGTTGGTGAAGCATGTTCTTCAACTCCATGACAATCTCCAAGTCTAATCCACCTTGCACATTCGTGCATCTTTGCTGTGCTTCTGATTCGTTGCCACCCATAAAATAAACCTGCACAAATTCATAAGAATGTCCGGGTAATGGAAGCAGATCACCCATCAAGTGATAACACTGACCTTGTATTTTGTAAGTGGTAAAGAATGCAAAGTCAGTAACATTTCTAGAAGCTCCAAAAGATGTCATTTGAAAGGCAGAGTTGTATTTTAGAAGACTTTTTCTGAATTGTTTCGCTTTTGTTGTATCCTGTGTCAGTAAAGTTTTCAGAACTTCTGGAGGATCTTGTATTTTTGGCAAATTGATTTTACCTCCCAAGCAACACAAACCAGGTCTTTCAGCAATCCATTTTTTGGCACCACAATGTCCACAAATGTTGTCCATTTCCCCAATTATTACTTTCGGGTCAGTGTTATAATGTTTCTCTGCATCATAAAAAAATGCTTCCATCAGCCAATGACTATGTCTCTCGTGTCTTAGATTAGTTCTGCGTGTTGACTGGAAGGTTCGATCAGCCATTCTCCTATTCTGTTGTATTTCTTGTGTCTCTTGTGATCTCACTGTAGCCATGTGATTGCTATGAGCCATAAGACGAATTTCTCTTTCGTCTTCAGTTTCATCTTCTCTCAATGCAGCGATGCGGCTGTAATTAGCCATTAGACGAATTTCTCTTTCGTCCTCAGTTTCATTTTGTCCCATTGCAGCAATGCGGCTGCTATTAGCCATTAGTCGAATTTCTGTATCGTCTTCATTTTCATTTTCTCTTATTGTAGCCATGCGACTACTGCTAGCAGTCAAACGTGTTTGTCTGTCGGCCACACTTTCATGTTCTCTTTTGTTTTCAATCCTGATTCGATTAAGCATCAAGCGTTCTTCTCGAGCTTCTGCACTTTCTTCCGACCGCCTTCGTTTCTGTTCACGCGCTGCTGCTGCTGCGCGTCCATATGATGATGCTGATGATCTCCTAGGCATTTTTTGTTGTTTTTTTAATATATAAACGTTTCTTAGAAGAAATGTATGGGTAAAAATACAATAATAAAAGTGAAATGTAGCAACAAAATTGTTAACGTAAAAAGCAAAGTCAAATAAACAATTAAAACTTTTATAATAAAAATGCTTATATATTTGTAACTGTTTCTATTCAAGTCGGCAAAGAATGTGCAAACTGCAACGAAAAAGGAAAAATTGTATACATGTTTAGTAGAATGCATTAGCAAATGTGGGAGAGGGGTGCAGTCTTTTACAGGTTTTCAGGGATGCTTAAAATGAATATTACATTTAAATATAGGGCAGATAAGTAGTTTTCATAAAATAAATATATTTCTTTACTGCGAATAATAATTTTAATGTGTAAATAGAACAGAAAATGATAAGATACTTTCTGGCCACCAATTTTTTTTTTGGGGGGGGCAATTATGAGTATTTTGGGCTTAAAGTACTTTTTATTTGTTTCAATTAAGCAAAGGTCTCAATTGGTTTGTAATTCAAACCCTAGTGTTGTTATGTGGTGAATATTTTAAAATATGATTTTTAATTCTGTATGTTCTAAGAATATTTAATAAAGTTTACTGTAAAATCCAAAATCATGGAAACAAAATATTTGTTCCAAAAAATATTAGCATATGAAATAAATGTGTCAATGTTATCGACTTTTTCTTTTATTTAATTGAAATATTATGTATATGAAATATTGAAAGTATTCTTATATCGAATATTGAAATAAAAGACATTACTACCCATTTAAAAATAAAATTTTTTTTTTTTTTTTTTTACTGTTTATGTCTCACTCTTATCGACGTTTACTTTTTTTAATAGCATATTCTTTAAATGAATAGAAAAAGAATTTCCCAACTTTTCGACCCCGGCTATTTGGCTGATAGTCGATAAAAGTGATTAAAAGAGAGATAATATTAATAAATGTGCCGTAATGTATTTTATGTATTTGAACATTAACGTTGTCATATAAAAAGAAAATGCTATGAAAAAGTATATAAAAAACTTTAAAAAAAAAATTAAGAGAGATAATAAAAATAAATGTGTACTAATGTATAATAGGCACCGCCAAAACTGGGGGGGGGGGCAGATCAGTACTTTTTGACGGACCGTCTTTTTAAAAATCTACCAAAAATCAGGTAATTATCCGATCAATACGAAATTTTCAGCGATTATTAGGAGAAGAATGAACTTTATAACAGTGTACTTATTTTTCATAAACGATATTTATATATATATTTTTTTTTTGCTTACAAACCCCCCCCCTTGTTTTGAAGTGGGAACAAATATGCTTAAAATAATCATCTGAGACTGAAATCAACATATTGTGTTGTAAGGGACAGAATTATAGATTTAAAAAAAAAAAAAAAAAAATTGTTTGCATACCTTATTTTGACGTCTGAATATCAGAACTTCGATTGTGTTTAATTATCCCGCTTTTGAGTTTTGAAGTGTGAAATTCGGTGAATATGTTAAGTAAAATAATTAATTTAAGTTAAGCAAAAAAAAAAAAAAAAATTTAATATGTATACTAAAAAATCTATTTAAAAATTTTTGATAAATAAATTAACAATTTTTTTTTAGCGAGCCGAATAATGCATGACCATTATTAAACAGGGCATGCTTTGAATAATCGATACCAAAAAAAAAAAAAATTCGATAAATATTGTGCCCTTTGTGTTAAAAATAGCATCTTTTTTTTCGATCCCGTTTGAAAACGTTTGCCGCCTATGACTATGGTGGACCAAACGCGCTGAAATAATTTTTTTTTTATTCTGCTTTAAATTGCCCCCCCCCATTTTGGGGAGTCTGGCCCCCACACACATACACATTAAAAACCAAACGCATACAAATGGTCACCCATCTGGTACTGGCCAGCCTCAGCTTAATAATACATTGAAATTTTCGTCACTGAAAAATAAGTTTTTTTTGGCCTGTTTGGTCTTCCATAGTTTGCTTTTTATCAGACGAAAACGTAAACAGAGTCGATCTGAACTCTACGTCAACGCGAATATTTGGTTACCTATATGAATAAGTGGAATTATTTGAAATTCAGGTACTTATATTATAATATTTTTGCATATTCTCTTAGAAAATCATCCTAAATCTTAGTTAGACAATAAATAAATTAATTAATTATTTCAAAAACCCTTTTTTTTTTAATATTTAAGTACGTTTTTTGTGCAAGACAAAAAATGTCAATTGTTAACTTTTTGGGAAAATTTAACATTTAAAATTGAATTAAAAATAGTAGAAAAAGTTTTACATTATTCTGTTTTCTAAATGATAAAATTCAGGGTTTAATCTTTCTGGAAAAAAAAAGTTACTCAGAAATAATGGATTTTAATAAACGTAATTTCGTTTAAAAAAACAAAAACTTGATTTTGCGGCCATTTTTGGCGGTGCCTAATGTATAATGTTGTAATTTAAAAAGAAAATGCTATAAAAAATTATAAAAAAAGGTAAAAAAAAAAAAGAAAATTCCGAAAAATGGAAACAAAATATTTTTATCCAAAAAGTATTAGCAATATGAGTTAAATAAACTGTTGCCAAAGTATTTGTAATAAAGTGTATTGTAAAATTCCAAAAATATTAGCATATGAAATAAATAAATAAATGTTATTAAGTTCTATAAATAAAAAGAAAGCAGCCAATATAACTCCTTTAAAAATGTAATTCAAGCCCTAATTTTTTTTTCAATTAAAGGAGCAAGGACCAAGGTTCCATTAAAACAAAAAAAAAATCAAATAACGTGGTTAAAAAAAAGGTTTTAAACTTCAAACTTTACAGGTAAAATTCTAAAAGAACACTGTTTTTTTTTTAAATTTGAATATATTATGTATTGACCTTTTCTCTTCAATTTGTGGGTAAATTAATAATTTACTATCGGGTTACTAAAGTAAGTATTTATTTTTTAATAGACACTTAAAAATTGGGATTGGGGGGGTCGTGAATTAAAAAAAAACGTTTGTCTAAAATATTATATTAGATTTATTGGAAAGAACATAAAATTTCACATTGACCCTGTAAATATCGTAAAAATAGAATCAATAGAAAAATTTTGATAGATTTTAAAAATTTAGCAATTGTAAAATATTGAGTTGTGAAAATTCATTACTGTTTAAAAAAAAATATTTCTATTACTTTTAAAACAACTGTAATAGTTTATTAAAATAATAAAATGTGTTTATTAATAAAAATCGAATCAGCACAAAAATTAACTGATAGCTGATAAAAGTGATTAAAAGAGAGATATTATTAATAAATCTGTAGTAATGTATTTTATTTCAATATTCATAAACATTAACGTTGTAATATAAAAAGAAAATGCTAAATAAATAAGTAAATGTTAATAAGTTATATAAATGAAAAGAAAGCAATCAATATCTAAAGTATATAAATATAATTTCTATTACTTACGTGAAAAATCAAATCGCTGCTGATAAAAAATGGCACGAATGATATAATGAATTTGAATGTTTACATCGCTAACCAATGTATGGTTTTCGATAGAAAGAGGGTGATAGAGAGAGAGAGAGAGAGAGAGAGAGAGAGAGAGAGAAAAAAAACTCCCAAAACATGGAAACAAAATAATTTTACAAAAAAATAGCATTGAGTTTAATAAATAACTGGTACCAGAATTTATCGAATTTTTGCTTTTTTCTTAAAATGAATAGAAAAATAATTTCCCAACTTTTGTCATTTCTATGTGTTCTAGTTTTGTGTGTTGAATGTGAAAAAAGGTAAAAAAAACATGGAAACAAAATATTTTTACCCAAAAAGTATTAGCATATGATTGAAACTATTATTTTTCATTAAAATAATAAAATGTGTTAATTAATAAAAATCGAATCAGCACAAAAATTAACTGATAGACGATAAAAGTGATTAAAAGAGAGATATTATTAATAAATCTGTAGTAATGTATTTTATTTCAATATTCATAAACATTAACGTTGTAATATAAGAAGAAAATGCTATTAAAAATTATAAAAAAAGGTAAAAAAAAAAAAAAAAAAATTCCGAAAACATGGAAACAAAATATTTTTACCCAAGTATGTCTAAAATATTATAATCGATTTATTGGAAAGAACATAAAATTTCACATGGGATTGTGGGGGGGGGTTCTTGAATTTAAAAAAAAAACGTTTGTCTAAAATATTATATTCGATTTATTGGAAAGAACATAAAATTTCACATTGACCCTGAAAATATCGTAAAAATAAAATCAATAGAAAATTTTTGATAGATTTTAAAAATTTAAAAATTGTAAAATATTGAGTTGGGAAAATTTATTACTGTTTAAAAAAAATATATTTCTATAATTTTTCATACAACTTTAATAGTTTATTTTGGAAGTATAATCAATAAAGAAAATAAATAACCCACTTTTAACAGAGAAATTCCGAGATTTTTATATAGTTTCGTGTTAACTGTTTACAGAAGTATTTGTAATAAAGTGTATTGTATAATCTGAAACATATTAGCATATGAAATAAATAAATAAGTAAATGTTAATAAGTTATATAAATGAAAAGAAAGCAATCAATATCTAAAGTATATAAATATAATTTCTATTACTTACGTGAAAAATCAAATCGCTGCTGATAAAAAATGGCGCGAATGATATAATGAATTTGAATGTTTACATCGCTAACCAATGTATGGTTTTCGATAGAAAGAGGGTGATAGAGAGAGAGAGAGAGAGAGAGAGAGAAATTCCCCAGTTTTTGTATAAGAGAATATAAGTATCTCCCCTCCTTGACAACAAATATTTTTATAAAATGGCGCGAATGATATAATGAATTTGAATGTTTACATCGCTAACCAATGTATGGTTTTCGATAGAAAGAGGGTGATAGAGAGAGAGAGAGAGAGAGAGAGAGAGAGAGAGAAATTCCCCAGTTTTTGTATAAGAGAATATAAGTATCTCCCCTCCTTGACAACAAATATTTTTACCCAAGTATGTCTAAAATAATATATTCGATTTATTGGAAAAAACATAAAATTTCACATGGGATGGGGGTGGGGGGGGTTCGTGAATTAAAAAAAAAACGTTTGTCTAAAATATTATAATCGATCTATTGGAAAGAACATAAAATTTCACATTGACCCTGAAAATATCGTAAAAATAGAATCAATAGAAAAATTTTGATTTTAAAATATAAAAAATTGTAAAATATTTAGTTCGGAAAATTCATTACTGTTTATAAAAAAAAATATTTGGGTTTGTATTACTGTACACATAGATTCAAAAAAGTTGTCAAAAGACAAATATATAACAAATAAATGTTATCGAAGGCAACTGGATATATTTTTTGTGTTTTTATTCAATGTAACATATTTAATCAGCTCGAAAAACATACAGTGTTTATCGATGTATTCGAAAAATCAAGATAGCGTCTCACACCCTCTTTAACACCGTAAGTATGGAAAAAAGTGTTATATGTTAAATATTTTTACCCAAGTATGTCTAAAATATTATATTCGATTTATTGGAAAGAACATAAAATTTCAGATGGGATTGGGGGGTGGGGTTCGTGAATTTAAAAAAAAAACGTTTGTTTAAAATATTATATTCGATTTATTGGAAAGAACATAAAATTTCACATTGACCCTGTAAATATCGTAAAAATAAAATCAATAGAAAAAGTTTTATAGATTTTAAAAATTTAAAAATTGTAAAATATTGAGTTGGGAAAATTCATTACTGTTTAAAAAAAATATATTTCTATAACTTTTCAAACAACTTTAATAGAAAATAAATAACCCACTTTTAACAGAGAAATTCCGAGATTTTTATATAGTTTCGTGTTAACTGTTTACAGAAGTATTTGTAATAAAGTGTATTGTATAATCTGAAACATATTAGCATATGAAATAAATAAATAAGTAAATGTTAATAAGTTATATAAATGAAAAGAAAGCAATCAATATCTAAAGTATATAAATATAATTTCTATTACTTACGTGAAAAATCAAATCGCTGCTGATAAAAAATGGCGCGAATGATATAATGAATTTGAATGTTTACATCGCTAACCAATGTATGGTTTTCGATAGAAAGAGGGTGATAGAGAGAGAGAGAGAGAGAGAGAGAGAGAGAAATTCCCCAGTTTTTGTATAAGAGAATATAAGTATCTCCCCTCCTTGGCCACAAATATTTTTATAATAATCTCGTTTAAAAATTCTTCAATTCTTTGCATTCTTCAATTTCTTTGCATAATCAATAGTATTCTTATTTAAAAAAAAAAAAAATGCCAAAAAATTGCAGATTTTAAAATAACAGAAAAAAAGAAAAAAAAATAAACGTAAAAAATTGCAGAGGTGTTGTGCGCATCTCAATATGGCGAGGAAAAAAAAGGCTAGATTGCGAAATTTGGCATAAAATGCTATGTACATTTACAAAAAGGTAAATATCCAGATACGCTACTACAGAACACCACCGACCACTCTAAATTGTTTTTTTTATAGGTAATCGAGGTCCCTGGCAACGAATCTGATAGTAAAACTTAACTATAAAAAATATTTAGGTTTGGTTCACCGTAAATAATATAGGTGACTGAAATAGGAATGTAATTGAATGTTTAATATTCAGAATAGTATTCGATAATTCACGGAATAATTATTGTTACAAATTACGATGACTGTACACAGATTTGAAAAAGTATAAAAAAATAAATGTTATATTTATTCAGCTCGAAAAACATACAGTGTTTACCGATGTAATCGAAAAATAAATGAAAAACTATACGAAATACTTATGTCACGGTAACATATATGTAGCGAGTTTTTAACCGTATTTTTATCCGTTTTTTTATGTATAACAATGTTTTCCCACACTTATTGTTTTAAAGAGAGAATAAGACGACGTCTTGAAAGATGTAAAATATTATCGTATGTAACAGTTATGAAAAGTTATAATCATAGTTAAATGTCTTATATGTTCTGTGTTTTTTTTTTTACACAATGAATAACTGTTCTTCTTGCTTCAGGGAAAAGTTTCGTAATCATGTTTATATATTTATGCTTCATCTTAATGCTTCAGAATATACAATATTTAAAAAAATATTTGGGTTTGTATTACTGTACACATAGATTCAAAAAAGTTGTCAAAAGACAAAAATATAACAAATATAATATTTTCCCATGTAAAAAAAAAAAAAGAAAATGCTATTAAATATAATAAAAATTACTGAGATAAAAATATAAAAAAATACGTACGTAACAACAAAAACACACCGAAGAAAGTGTGTGTGTGTGTGTGAGAGAGAGAGAGAGAGAGAGAGAGGGAGGGAGGGAAGAGGAAGCGGTGTATGTTGAATTTTGTTCCTTTTCGAAGCAGCACAAAAAGTAAGTGTTTCCATAGTAACCAAACCGTGACGTCACGTCACGTGACATGACTAAGCGTTTTTAAACGAATAGAAAAATAGAAAGAGGGTGATAGAGAAAGTGAGAGAGAGAGAGAGTAAGTGTGAGAGAGAGAGACGGTGTTGGTTTTACTCCCCCCCTTCCAGCTTAAGAGGTATGAGGTCACGTGATAATATACAAAATGGCTAATTATTTTACATTACATAAATATTACGATATTTTTATAATCGTCTAATATTTTGAAAGGTGAATTTTTTTATTCCCGTACATTTTTTCCTGACATTTTTCGTTAAAACTCTTGTATAAATAATATTTTTAACCAGGTAATAACGATGGAAACATTGGCATAAAGTAAAAAAAAAGATATAACTGAGCCGATGAGAAAAATGCAAAAGTATCGGAGAAAGATTTTTTTATTAACAATTGTTCGCCATTAGTGGACGTTGACGTCACGTCACGTGACATGACTAAGCTTTTTTTTTTTTACGTATGAATTACATTGGATCATTCAAGAATTACGTAATATAAAGCATTACAATGACAGTTTTTTTTGGGACCCCCTTGGAGATAACTGATACGTTTACCCCTTTCTCCTCGTCCGTTTGACGTGAAATTTCGATATTTGTCATCCGGGACACGGGGCTTCGATATGATACCAAATTTATCAAGTCTGGTTGTGTCTTTCAAAAGTTTTAGCGTTACATACAAACATACAAACTCACAGACATTTGGGACTAGCAGGGCTACCCGGCGTTGCTCGGGACCGTATAAACAATGAAAAAACAAAAGCAGATATTGAACATATGTTTTATTCTTAGGGGAGAGGAATCTTTCATCTCAAGTTTTAGCGTTAAAAACAAACATTTGTCTTTTATATATATAGATAATGACAGGTTTTTTTGGGGGCCCCCCTCGAAGATAACTGATCAGTTGACCAACTTCTAGTGGTCCGTTTGACGTGAAATTTCGATATTTGTCATCCAGGTGATGGGGCTTCGATATGATACCATATTTGTCAAGTTTGGTCCCGTCTTTCAAAAGTTTTAGCGTTACAAACAAACATACATACATACACACAGACGTTTGGCTTTTATATATATAGAAGATAATGACAGGTTTTTGGAGGGCCCCCTTGAAGAAAACTGATCAGTTGACCTACTTCTAGTGATCCGTTTGACGTGAAATTTCGTTATTTGTCATCCGGGTGATGGGGCTTCAAAATGATAGCAAATTTGTCAAGTTTGGTTGTGTCTGTCAAAAGTTTTAGCGTTACATACAAACCTACATACACACAGATGTTTGGGATTTGGGGGCCCCCCCTTGAAGAAAACTGATCAGTTGACCCACTTTTAGTGGTCCGTTTGACGTGAAATTTCGATATTTGTCATCCGGGTGATGGGGCTTCAATAGTATACCACATTTGTCAACTCTGGTTGTGTCTGTCAAAAGTTTTAGCGTTACAAACAAACATACATACACACAGACGTTTGAGATTTATATATATAGAAGAAGATAATGACAGGTTTTTGGAGGGCCCCCCTTGAAGAAAACTGATCAGTTGACCTACTTGTAGTGATCCGTTTGACGTGAAATTTCGTTATTTGTCATCCGGGTGATGGGGCTTCAAAATGATAGCAAATTTGTCAAGTTTGGTTGTGTCTGTCAAAAGTTTTAGCGTTACATACAAACCTACATACACACAGATGTTTGGGATTTGGGGGCCCCCCTTGAAGAAAACTGATCAGTTGACCCACTTTTAGTGGTCCGTTTGACGTGAAATTTCGATATTTGTCATCCGGGTGATGGGGCGTCAATATGATACCACATTTGTCAACTCTGGTGGTGTCTGTCAAAAGTTTTAGCGTTACAAACAAACATACATACACACAGACGTTTGAGATTTATATATATAGATAATGACAGGTTTTTGGAGGGCCCCCCTTGAAGAAAACTTATCAGTTGACCTACTTCTAGTGATCCGTTTGACGTGAAATTTCGTTATTTGTCATCCGGGTGATGGGGCTTCAAAATGATAGCAAATTTGTCAAGTTTGGTAGTGTCTGTCAAAAGTTTTAGCGTTACATACAAACCTACATACACACAGATGTTTGGGATTTGGGGGCCCCCCTTGAAGAAAACTGATCAGTTGACCCACTTTTAGTGGTCCGTTTGACGTGAAATTTCGATATTTGTCATCCGGGTGATGGGGCGTCAATAGTATACCACATTTGTCAACTCTGGTTGTGTCTGTCAAAAGTTTTAGCGTTACAAACAAACATACATACACACAGACGTTTGAGATTTATATATATAGACTAGCAGGGCTACCCGGCGTTGCTCGGGACCGTATAAACAATGAAAAAACAAAAGCAGATATTGAACATATGTTTGATTCTTAGGGGAGAGGAATCTTTCATCTCTATGTATTATTTGTTTTATCTACCCTAGGACTGATATTGTTCATGTTTTATCCCTAGCATAGGTAATTTACAGCATGTATATGAAATTGTTTTACCTTAGGGAGAAGAGAACAGGTAATATACAACATAATGTGTCTATATTACATCCCTGGCAACGCCTAGAAACCAGCTAGAACATGTATTTCAGTCAATCTTTATTATATCCTGGGCTATGCCGGGAAACCAGCTAATCTCTTTTTAGTGACTTGACCACCAAAATACCTCCCTAAGTGTGTCCTTTCTTTTGAACTTATTAGATATAGGTATCTAGAAATGTGTGTGAAATTTTGTTGAATGCATTGTTCACTATGATTTTCTTATTGTTCTACACAATATCAACTGTAGCGAAATAACACAGTAAACTTAGTGTAGTGTTAGAATAAAGAGCAAAGGAAAAAATTAGAATCATATTTTGTAATTGCAAATCTAAATTTGCTAGCATGTACCAGTATTTGCCAGGTTGTGGAAATTTGGAACTTATAACATATGTAGTGGCCTTTTCCTAGATACCTATTGCTAAAAATTATACTTTCATTTTGTTAGAAAAATCTCTCTTCAGATGCCCTGCATCATTCAAAATAAAAACAAATATTTTTATAATTGTTTCAGTATATTGCTACACAATGTGAAAGTTTTTAACGTTTGTAAAAAAAATCATGAATGTGCTTATATTGCAAAAAAGAAAATATCAGTGCACAGTATTGAAAGTGTTTGAGATTCAAAAGTCTGTAACATTTCTACTAACTTCATAAGATGTCATGTGAGAAACTGAATTGAATATCAAGACATTATCTGAAGCGTTTTTATTTTGGTGTAACATATGTGTTTACAGTGAACCTTAACTTTTAATAAACAGATTGGTATGCAATGACATAGGCTAAGAATCTTTAAAATATATATAAATTGGAAAAATGTGTGAACAAATGAAAAAAAAATGATCCGCTCCACTTGATGACATCAAGCACAGTAATATTTTAGTGAAGAAAATATGAAATTGATGTTCAGTGATTAGTTTGGATGAATGAGAAAATGTAATTGTTTGATGCATAAAAATAACTCAGTTGCTGTATTTGATATTAAGCAGCAAAATATAGTGATTTGAATATTTGGGAAAACATCAAACCAGATTATGTAAAAAGAAAAAAAAAAGATGAAATTAGAAAATATATATTTTATGTTTATGAGTTCTGCCAATCAAAATTTTGTGGCAGAAATTGGGTGATTACCATGCAATTTTATTTTGGTAAAATTCTTAAATTATTAGAATGTTTATTATAATTTCTAATTAGTGACTTGTTATAATCAAAATCCGCCCTAAAGAGTGTCCTTTCTTTTATTAGGTATCAGAGTAGGTATCAAGATTTCTACTTCTATACAAATGTGATATTTCAGATCTGTACATAAAAAATTTGTTGAATATATAGGTTGAGAATTGTTCTGTGTCGCTCTCTCTCACACACACACGCATTCTCACTTTTATAGATATAATAGATAGATTACTCTAGATATATTTCCATATGTCTGAATACCCTATATACAAATTTTCAAATCTGTAGATAAAAAAATTTGTTGAGTATATAGGTTGAAAATTGTTCTCTCTCTCTCACACACACATTCTCAATTTTAGAGATATAATAGATAGATTATGCTAGATATATTTCCATATGTCTGAATACCCTATATACAAATTTTCTAATCTGTAGATCAAATATTTGTTGAATATATAGGTTGAAAATTGTTCGTACTCTCTCTCTCTCTCTCTCTGGCTACTTCACACACACATTCTAACTTTTATAGATATAATAGATAGATTATGCTAGATATATTTCCATATGTGTGAATACCCTATATACAAATTTTCTAATTTGTAGATAAAAAATTTGTAGAGTGCATAGGTTGAGAATTGTTCTCTCTATCTCTCACACACACACATTCTAACTTTTAAAGATATAATAGATTATGCTAGATATATTTCGATATTTCTGAATACCCTATATATAAAAATTTGTTGAATGTATAGGTTGAGAACTGTTCTCTCTCTCTCTCTCTCTCTCTCGCTCACACACACACACATTCTCACTTTTATAGATATAATAGAAAGATTATCCTAGATATATTTCTATTTGTATGAATACTCTATATACAAATTTTAAAATCTGTAGATAAAGAATTTGTTGAGTATATGGGTTGAGAATTGTTCTCTCTCTCTCTCTCTCTCTCTCACACACACACACACATTCTCACTTTTATAGATATAATAGATTATGCTAGATATATTTCCATATGTCTGAATACCCTATATACAAATTTTCAAATCTGTAGATAAAAAATTTGTTGAGTATATAGGTTGAGAATTGTTCTCTCTCTCTATCACACACATTCTCACTTTTATAGATATAATAGACAGATTATGCCAGATATATTAAAATATGTCTGAATGCCCAATATACAAATTTTGAAATCTGTAGATAAAAAATTTGTTGTATACATAGGTTGACAATTGTCCTCTCTCTCACACACACACACATTCTCACTTTTATACATATAATAGATAGATTATGCTAGATATATTTCTATATGTCTGAACACCCTATATACAAATGTTCAAATCTGTGGATAAAAAATTTGTTGAATGTATAGGTTGAGAATTTTTATCTCTCTCTTTTTCTCTCTCTCTCTCGCTATCTCACACACACGCATTCTCACTTTTATAGATAAAATAGATAGATTATGCTAGATATATTTCCATATGTCTGAATACCCTATATACAAATTTTCTAAACTGTAGGTAAAAAATTTGTTGAGTATGTAGGTTAAGAATTGTTCTCTCTCTCTCTCACACACACACACACACACACAAGTTCTCACTTTTATAGATATAATAGATAGATTATGCTAGATATATTTCTATATGTCTGCCTACCCTATATACAAATTTCCAAATCTGTGCCCAAAAATGTGTGGAATATATAGGTTGAGAATTGTTCTCTCTCTCTCTCTCTCACACACATATTCTCACTTTTATAGGTTATATAGGTTGAGAATTTTTTGCTCTTTCCATCACTCACATTCACACTTTTATAGATATAATACATAGATTATGCCAGATATATTTACATATGTCTGAATACCCAATATACACATTTTCAAATCTGTAGATAAAAAATTAGTTGAATATATAGGTTGAGAATTGTTCTCTCTCTCTCTCTTTCTCTCTCTCTCACACACACATTCTCACTTTTATAGATATAATAGATAGATTATGCTAGATATATTTCCATACGTCTGAATACCCTATATCCAAATTTTCTAATATGTAGATAAAAAATTTGTTGAATATATAGGGTGAGAATTTTCCTTCCTCTCTTTCTCTCTCTCTCTTTCTCACACACACACAAGCTGAAAATTGTTCTCTCTCTCTCTCTCTGACTCTCTCTCTCTCTCTCACACACACACACATGGTCATTTTATAGATATAATAGATAGGTTATGCTAGATATATTTCTATATGTCTGAATACCCTATATACAAATTTTTAAATCTGTAGATAAAAAATTTGTTGAGTATATAGGTTGAGAATTGTTCTTTCTCTCTCTCTCTCACACACACATTCTCACTTTTATAGATATAATAGATTATGCTAGATATATTTCCAAATGTCTGAATACCCTATATACAAATTTTCAAATCTGTAAAGATAGAATTTGTTGAATATATAGGTTGAGAATTGTTCTCTCTCTCTCTCTTTCACACACATTCTCACTTTTATAGATATAATAGATAGATTATGCTAGATATATTTCCTTATGTCTGAATACCCTATATACAAATTATCAAATCTGTAGATACAAAATTTGTTGAGTATATAGGTTGAGAATTGTTCTCTCTCTCTCTCTCTCACTCACTCACTCACTCACTCACACACACACACACATTCTACCTTTTATAGATATAATAGATTATGCTAGATATATTTCCATATGTCTGAATACCCTGTATACAAATTTTCAGATCTGTACATAAAAATTAGTTGAATATATAGGTTGAGAATTGTTCTCTCTCTCTCTCTTCTCTCTCTCTCTTTCACACACATTCTCACTTTTCTAGATATAATAGATAGATTATGCTAGATATATTTCCATATGTCTGAATACCCTATATACAAATTTTCTAATCGGTAGATAAAAAATTTGTTGAATATATAGGGTAGGAATTGTACTTACTCTCTCTCTCTCTCTCTCTCTCTCTCACGCACACATTCTCACTTTTATGGATATAATAGATAGATTATGCTGGATATATTTCCATATGTCTGAATACCCTATATACAAATGGTCAAATCTGTAGATAACAAATTTATTGAATAGATAGGTTGAGAATTGTTCTCTCTCTCTCTCGCAACCTTACACACACAACCACACGCAAACATTCTGACTTTTATAGATATAATAGATCGATTATGCTAGATATATTTCCATATGTCTGAATACCCAATATACAAATTTTCAAATTTGTAGGTATAAAATTTGTTGAATATATAGGTTGAGAATTGTTCTCTCTCTCTCACACACTCACATTCTCACTTTTATAAATATAATGTATAGATTATGCTAGATATATTTCTATATGTCTGAATACCCTATATACAAAGTTTAAAATCCGTAGATAAAAATACGTTGAGTATATAGGTTGAGAATTGTTCTCTCTCTCTTACGCACACACACACACACACACACACACACACACATTTTCACTTTTATAGATATAATAGATAGATTATGCTAGATATATTTCCATATGTCTGAATACCCTATATACAAATTTTCAAATCTGTAGATAAAAAATGTATTGAATATATAGGTTGAGAATTGTTGTCTCTCTCTCTCTCTCTCTCTCTCTCTCTCTCTCTGGCTACCTCACACACACACACATTTTCACTTTTATAGATATAATAGATAGATTATGCTAGATATATTTCCATATGTCTGAATACCCTATATACAAACTTTCAAATCTGTAGATAAAAAATTTGTTGAGTATATAGGTTGAGAATTGTTCTCTCTCTCTCACACGAAACTGTGCGCTCGGCTTCTTCCCCCCCTTCCCACCCCAAATGCTTGGGAAACTGTGCACTGTTTTTGTTGGTTTTCAAGCTGCCTCTTCCCCCCCACACACACACACACAGTTTAACAGTAGTAGGAGGTCAAGAGAAAGAGGGTGAGAGAGAGAGAAGAGTAAGTTGGTGAGAGAGAGAGAAAAGAGAAAGAGGGTGTTGGTTTTATATTTTTATTATCGTCTAATATTTTGAAAGCTGAATTTCTAATAAAATGTGCATCTATAGGAGATAATGCCTGGGAATGTGTTCCCCCCCCACAGTTTAACAGTGGTGTGACGTCAAGAGAAAGAGGGTGAGAGAGAGGGAAGAGTAAGTGGGTGAGAGAGAGAAAGAGAGAGAAAAAAAAGAAAGACGGTGTTGGTTTTGTGAAAAAAGTTGTTATTTACAATTGTTCGCATTCTTGGCCTTTTGGTCAAGATCAAAGTGTAGTATCTGTTCTTCAGATGCTGCACTTCTATTTCTTGTTCTCTTTCGGTGGAGGAGAAATCCTCCACGACTGAGACAATTTTTATTTTTGTACCTTTTCTCCACGTTAAAAAACGACCCTGGTGTCTAACTCTGTCCCGTGGGGAGGCATAGTAAATAGGTACAATTGTTCGCCATTAGTGGATGTTGACGTCACGTCACGTGACATGACTAAGCGTTTTTTTTTTTTAGTATGAATAACATTTTTTGTTTTAATTATAAAGTCTACACTTAATTTTATAGAAAATGCTGTATATATAATAGAAAAAAAAAATTACTGGTTTTGTTGGATTCAAGTGGATCCCCCCCTCCAGTTTAAGAGATAGCAGGTCACGTGGTAATATACAAAATGGCTAGCGTAAATATAAAGATCGGTTTTTTTATCGACGAATATTTTGAAAGCTGAATTTTTTTTTATTCCTGTACATTTTTTCCTGATATTTTTCGTTAAAACTCTTGTATAAATACTATTTTTAACCAGTTAAATACGTTGGAGACATTGTCATGGAGTTTAATAATCTCTAGAACAAAGCAGAAGAGAAATTACAAAAGTATCGGTAAAACAAAGTGTTTGTTTACATTTGTTCGCCATTACTGGATGTTGACGTCACGTCACGTGACATGACTAAGCGTTTTTGGATTATGTAATATTAACATTAAAATGACAGGTTTTTTGGGGGGCCCCCCTAGGAGAGAAATGATCAGTTCACCCCCTTTTAATGGTCCGTTTGGTGTGGAATTTCGATATTTGTCATGCGGGTGATCAAGGTTCAATATGATACATAATTTGTCAACTTTGGTTGTGTCTGTCAAAAGTTTGAGCTGACGTCACGTCACGTGACACGTATTGAATAACGTTAAAATGACAGGTTTTTTGGGGGGCCCCCCTAGGAGAAAAACGATCAGTTGACCCCTTTCTACTGGTCCGTTTGACGTGAAATTTCGATATTTGTCATCCGGGTGATCAAGGTGCAATATGATACCAAATTTGTCAACTCTGGTTCCGTCTTTCAAAAGTTTTAGCGTTACAAACAAACATACATACATACATACATACATACACACCGATTTTTGCCTTTTATATATATAGATTTATATATATAGATAATGTTTCACTGATTTATATATATTTTTTGTCAAAATCCTCTTATTTTTTCTAACTCATCTGTTATCGTTGTCACCAACGTTTTATTTTCTATGTTCACTTTATTTCACATGATCTTTCTCTTTTTCTGCTACCATATCTTTTTTTCCATTTTCGTGCCTTTATCATAATTATCCGCTTCTCGGTTTTCTTTCCTCGCCCATCCTTTTGTCACCAACGTTTTCGTATTCTTCAAACTCTTTCTTTCATTTCTCTACGTCATTTCGTCAACGTTTTCATTAATCTGTGTCTTTGTCACAGCTTTGAATTCTTTAAAAGTAATCTCCCATCAACATTTGCTTTCTATTTTATCTCATTCATTCACTTTCTAATGGATTATTCATGATTTTCTAATTAGACATGATTATGTATTTAACCGTTTATGGCCAAGATGTACTAATTTGTTCAGTCTGAATAAATTAATATAACTACACAAAAAAAGTGGGAATTGATTCCAACACGTCTTCTACGTATTGGTTCAATATCTGCGTAGATGCCATATACCTCCAGATTGCAGCAGTCAATTACTTCAATTCAGTATGCCTCCATCTGTCTCGGTGAGTGGATTATTTCGTTGTTTTTATAAACACATTTTTTTCAAGCACTATAAATAATAATCAAGGTTTATAAAATGCAAACCTTCTCAGTGGTAGTTTAACTATGGAACTTCATAATTTTTCCAGTTTGAAGACAATTATAGTATTACCCTTTAAACTAAATAAAATCAACAATACATATTTCTTAATCGTCTACATCATAATTCAGGTCATAAAGGTCTAGTAATAGCCTTTAGTTTCCTTAACTAAGTATCATGAACTCACTAGTTTCCTTGAAAAATTCGCATTATTTTCTTGTATTACGATTATTTATTTACCGTCAATTAAGGAGGTGACGATGATCTACTGGTTAATGACGTAGAGTGTTCCAAGTTCGAATCGAGGATTAAAAACATCTGGGAAAATGTGGGAGATATTTCTGCCGCACCCTGTATTTTAGAAGTTAAATTCTACGATGTCTATAACAAACGCCAACTCACAGTGCAAGTAAAACACAGAACTGTAATTTTAAAGTTTCGTTTTTTACTTGTATTTTTTTCCAAATCATTATTATTTTTCACATGAAACCAATTTAATAATGATTTAAAACAGAATCATTTTAAATTTAAAATCTGTTCTCTTTTTTGCCCCTTGTAACGTTTTCCGACTATGAACACGCTGTGACCTCAGTCGCAAAACAGACAAAGAATAGAAAAACCTTCAAATTGCTATGTTTTTTTTCTGTACAACGACGCTTATTTTCTCCTTGTTACATCCGTAGCGTCATATACGGGATCCCGAACGTTCTCCACGCCTTTAACGTCATCTCTAACATTTCCCCCGTTTCTAACGTGATCTCCCTTTTTAAAAGTCTTAATTTTCCGTACCGGTGACGTCATTTCGCGTGCATTTGTATATAGTCGTCCGCGCTATGTTCTTCTATATACGTGAAATATATTTTTTTAATTTTTGTTTTGTGTGTCCAATTTATTAAGGAATAAAATATATGAACCCGTAAAAGAATTACAATTAAAAGATGAAAAACACGATTTAAACGTGAAAATATCTAAAGAAAATATCAACGACTAAAGACCAATTAATTTAGATCAACGTAACACGGTGTAATCATTATTTCGTTCCTCGTGTAAAAATATGTCCACTAGTTAAGCGTGCAGAATTGTTTTCCTACTAAGATTAGATTATATTTGTTTATACTTAAAGTTTGTTACGATTTCTTTAGTAAATTTCTTTTTTTGTATCCATGCGTAAAGCTAATAATAAAATAGTCATGCGATAATAATGACTATAGTGAACGAAAATTTAGAAGGTGAGAGTAAGAGAAAGGGGGGGGGGGTCTTGAAGACGGTATAATGATTATTTCGTTCTTTTTTTTAACTTGATTGACTTGCTTTCCTCCTGCGTGCATACCTTATTTATTCAACTTTACTCGTTCATTGTTCGATACCTTTTAGACCCGAGTTTCATAATCGCTTCCTAAGAGCAATAAAAAAAACGATAGGAAAATAGAGGCTTCAATTTTCTTGATAAATAGATAAGATTCTTGAACTTGATACCTCGTTAAGTAAGTACAAATAAATTAAACAAAAGAAACCGAAAAACTCGGAGAAAAGAATTTTAAGTGTCGATGCCATTGCCCGCCAGCAGAATCAACTCACCGACAACACCTGGACAGAAATCGATAAAGAATTCAAAACTGTTCGCTCTTTCGATTTTTCTTTCCCTTAAATCTTCTCCAAGCTATTCAATCCGTTCCAAAACAAATGCAATCACAAATTCAACTCATCTAGTTTTTATTTATTTACTCTGCATGTAGTACTAACGAAGAAACTCTGTTTGCCTGCGGATATATGGGACAAGAAAATATCAGTAAGTGTTGAATAAATCATTATCATTCTGAGTGTCATTTTCACAGTGTTTCAGTCCATGTACACATTCGAACTTCTTAAGGTATCGAATTCAGGAATTGTCCTGTCGAAACCGGGAATATTTTTCTCAAACTCGGGAATCTGCACAGAATTTCGAACTTAACGCGTTATTTTAATCCACTAGGGCAGCATGCTCTCGTTTCATGGGGAGAAGGTCTAAGCAAGTTTCCGCACAGATTCCCGAGTTCGACAGAAAGATTCCAGAGTCTGACAAGATACTTGTCAGGCTCGGGAATCTTTCTGTCGAACAAACTTTCTTAATCCTTCTCCCCAGTCATGGCTGACGGAACGAGAGCACGCGACCCTAGTGGATTAAAATAACGCGTTAAGTTCGAAATTCTGTGCAGATTTCTGAGTTTGAGAGAAATAGTCCATGTTTAGATACGACAATTCTGGAGCTCGACAAGATAGATCTGCAAAAGGTTGGAGAATACGTCGAATGAAATACTGAGAAAACAAAACTCAAAATAACAACAGTAGCTCGAAGAATCCAAATAATACGAATAACCAATCCCATCTAAAAATTTCAGAAACATAAAACCACGTATTACTAGTAGCAAACATGTGGTATTATAGCTTAGCACGAAATGAAGGCTGGGTGATTGCCATTCTACTTTCTGTATTTATTTTCAATAAAACCGTACAATATGGTAAAAGTTTAATGGCATAGACGAAAAAACGAATACTAACTTGAAAGCGTATTAGATTTTTCGCCTTTAAGTTAACCGTTTTCAATAGAAAAAATAATTATGTTTATGATGCCAAATTTTTATAACTGTAACTTATTGGCATATGTAAAGAGCTATTTTGCATTGTGTAAAATAAATCATTCAAACACTACCGTGTTTGAATATATGGTTAAGTGTCAATTTGAGTCATTTAGAACTGCTTTAAAGCTTCACTGCTCACTCATTATTAGACCAAATTTCAAACAGTTATTACAATTTATAGATAACCTTCTCAGCTATATTGTGAAAAAGAATTTCAATTTTCGTCCAGTAAAACAAAAGTTATGACGAATTTACCGGTGTTCAAAATCGTAAAAAAAATATGAGGTGAGCGACATTTTATGACTGGTTTCCCTAGCAACCACATCGCTTCAGCGACTACTGTTGCTACTAATTCACTAATCAAAGTTATTATATATGTGTCTATAGGGTGGGTGGGGCAACAAATAAGACTGAAATTAAACAACAAGTAAATTTATTGGAAGCCTTGAAAAATCATGGATTACAATAGAAAAATGCGAGCAGGAAAATTAATATGGTTAAGCTTTAAATGGAAAAGTAAAGGACTAGTTGTTAAAACTGGAAAAGGAAAAGACAAGATATTCTAGTGAAAATATAATAAATTTATAACTTAAAATATTACAGCATTAAGAATTTTTTTTAATTCAATTGATAACATTGTAAAATCAATTCTTAATGCTGCAATATTTTAAGTTATAGATTTATTATATTTTTTACGAGAATATCTTGTTATTTTCTCTTCCAGTTTTAGCAACTAGTCTTTTACTTTTCCATGTTTAAGCTTAATCATATTACTTTTCATGCTCGCAATTTTGTATTGTAATAACTTTATAAACAGATGGATTACAAGCAGGCGATGAGTCGAATTTGGGACATCTGAAAGAAAACGTTGATGTTGGACATGTGTCGTGTTCGTTACACTGATGTTTCAAGAAGAGAAATGGCATTGTGCTTCAGTGTTTATGACACAAGAAATAATCTGATAATGATTTTATAGGCAATTTAAAACAAAAGGTTATAGTCAAGTTTTCTGCCATTTTTAACTTTTGGTTTTCGCTGTTCATTTTGCTGGATTATTAGACATGGCCAAGTGGATAAAAACATGCTTAATATAATGATGTAGGAAAAATTATGGAAACTAAGAAAAAGGTCCACCGTTAAAGAGCCCGCGCTTGCGTAGATCATGTGAAATTACGCTGCTTAGAAGAGAGAAAGCATCAAGATGGCGGCACCTCCAACTTTTATAACTAGTGATCTCACAAAGTGACACAAATCTCGCTTCTCCTGTGCAAGATCTCGCTGCTCGACTGCAGCAAAGTAGGCCGCGGGAAGAATGTAAATAGACAATTGTAGGATAATCCTTGCAGACTGTTGTAGGAGAATTCTTGGAGACTGTTGTTGCGTGTTACTGGGTCACTTTTTTTTGCCTTTTTTCCTTCCTTTTTGTGTTACAAGTAAACAGAGGGCTTTCTCGTGATCTGAGAGAAAGATGAGCAGAATAAACCATACTTTGTTTATTATAGTTTTCCTGTCTTCGGGGCAGCAACCGAAAGTTGAAAGGAGCAGTTAATCTTGATATTTCTCGAGTAAAATTTTATGAGGATTCTGTTGTGCCTTTAGTTTGGTATTACGAGGTTTCACAATACTTATGCGTAGACTGCACTAGCATTAAATATACATAAATAGAAAATACTGTTCTTTTATCTCATGTTATTTCATCCATTTCTTATGGTTCAATATGAAGATTCCTTGTTTTATTTATATTCTTAAGAAATGTCTTAACTTAGCATATGAATATAAAACATAGAATTAGTTTCTGATAATGTTCTGTAATAAAATAAAAACGTAAGATCTTACGAGTAATCCAACGATGGTGATTAGCATTCAATTCAATCGCTTAATATTTCGTAAAGAAAGAGAATGCGCCAATGTCAGGAATAATGGGATTAAACATCTTGTGTATTTTGAGACTTTTATCTATTTAAAATAACAAATGTCCATACTGCGTGCGTTCCCTTTTTTCCTAATATCAAACGAGAAATTTCAACATCTGATATCTCTTTTAGTAATAGAATGTTTATGAAAGGGTTGATATTAAACAAAGTGCCTTCAATAAGTTTCCAGGCATTTTTATATAGGCACTTTTATTGATAGTACACACATGAAACTCTAGTCCCCTTTCGAAATGATCTCCTCCGACTGCAATGCACTTGTTGTACCGTTCCAACAACTTCTGGAGGGCCTCATGGAAATCATCTTGCGTGAGCATGTCAATGACCATCGTCACAACCTCTTTAATCTCATCAATTGTCTCATAATGACCGCCTCTACAATTTTCCTTGAGCTTAGGGAATAACCAAAACTCACAGGGAGTAAGGTCTGGACTATTCCACTGGTGAAGAACTGTCGAATCCCATCTTGATCTGTGAAAAGGATGAAGTTGGGGACTGATGCATTCGCGCAAATCTTCCGAATCTTCAGTTCCTCGCGAATAATTGTGTGTGCAGGTCCTATACTGACATGAAACTGTGAACTTTTATCTCTACAAACACACGACGGTCCTTATCGATGAAATTATTTATTTGGCCAATAAATGTCGGTGTTCTTTTATGCCACTTAAAACCTGTTGTTCAATTAAGATCGTTCAAAAGCAGTCGGAGGCATTCCATGTTTCTGTGTCATTTTTTCAAGTTTAAAACAGAATTTTATTGCATATCGGTCTTCTAAAGTGTCCTCAAGTCCAGCTTACATTTTGTTTTACTTCACCAGGCTTTAGTACAGGGTTTTCCTATTTCTTCTGGCACTGTTCATTTGAACCTGAACTCATGAAAATTGGTCAGTCATCTCATATGATGTATAGCTATAACATACTGAATTTTAGAGAGTCTACGACAATTTTAAATGTCTATACAAAAAAAAAACTTTGGATAATTATGGAAGACATCTCGTAAATTGTGCTTTTCGACGTCTAAATTATTTTTTATGGATAGGCAAAGTTAGGCGCATTTTCGATTTTTATATGGAATATATCCGTTTCTCCAAAAATCACTTTGTATTTACCTAAGTCAAGAACGATCTATTTTTCTTGTGACGAAGAACAGAACATATACTACAGTTTTAGCTTTTTTACAATGATTTGAAAAATAAATGAGACACAAGGCCATTAAAAATATGAGGTCTTGTGAGTTTACCTTATAATTGTCTAAGCTATTCATAGATAGAAACATCAATCACCATAATACCACGATCACTTAAGAGAATGTTGTATTTAAGATTACCCAACTGATTATTTTAATATATACTAACAGAACTTGTGGAAATGCCATCGTAGTAAACCTTTTCTTAAACATACAACAATAAAAAAAACTTCTCGCATATCAAACAATTACAATAACGAAATCACGAAGCTCTGGATCTTTAGGTCTAGGCATCTCTACTGACACAATTGCATCAATTTGTTGAACTATTCTGATCTTACTATTATTCTCCATAACTGAATCTATAATTAAAAGTTTTAAAAAGCATCTATAATAATTAAAAAAAAAATTACAGTCTCCTCTCAACAGGACTATTTTTTAATTATGAAATAAAATAATCAATTTGGAACCGTAAACAAACAGCCATGTTTTTATTTTATTTTTTGGTTGAAAAATTTGGGGGGAGGAAATGGTTTTCATGATTTTAAACTGAGAAAGAGTGACTATGAAGGGACGTAATTCGCTTTTCAATAATTTATGTTTGCGATGATAGCTTGTTATTTGTGACACCCAACAAGTAAATTAATATTTAGATAAATAAGATGTCGTTTATTTGCAGTTCTATTTCATTAGTGTGGTGTTGAAGAAAATTAAAAGTAAAATCCTTTCTTAATAATAGATCGCCCACTGTATTCCGTCTTGTTTGAAACCGAAAACAAGTAGGTCAATCTCAAACTGAGGTAAAATTTATGTAAGTAAGAAAAAAAACTATCAAGTGCGAAGCATGTTATGCCTTTCCAAGCTGAATGCAATTTGGTTGAGGCTAAGAGCAGAAAGAAAAGCATTGGGTAGTTTGATCCTATCCCGAAGTCCAAGAAGAAGTGCATTTTAATTAAACATTCAATACAC
>NC_136497.1:86135469-86175469 GCF_053919585.1 Euprymna scolopes | reverse complement strand
CCTTTTTTCACTTTATCATTATGGCGCGAATAAACATGTATATAGTCGTTGTTGCTGGTTTGTTTATGGTGGACCTTACACTTTAATCCATTGTTATCATTTATTAAATAGACATCAAGAAAAGGTATGGACTTGTTGTTTTCTTTTTAAAATGGAGTGATAAAATTTTGTAAAATTTTGCAATAATATATATATCTATAAATGTGAACGAGTCTGTGTGTGTGTCTGTGTGTGTCTCTGTGTCTGTGTGTGTGTCTGTGTACATTTCCCTACGCAATAACTCTATCAATTTTTAGTCTACAGACGCGAAATTTGATATACAGGGTACTGAAATTTGGGAAAATCTTGGAAATCCGTTTTCGGCCAGAAACGTAGCTATTAAGGGGTCAAAGTTCAACTATTTGACATTTGGGAACTCTACCTAACTCCTCACATAATTTTCGGTATAAACACTTAAGATTTTATATATAGATTCCTTGGACATGGATCTAACTTATTAACTCGATTTGAGCCCAAAACAATAAATGTTAAGGGAGGGGGGTCATAATAGGGGTCAAAGTTTAAAAGAATTAAACGCTTTTTTTTCTTTTTCTTTTTTGCTGAACATACACATCCAACTATCCGGGAAACGCCGGGCACCCATGCTAGTACATTCTATTTTATAACCATGTATAATGTATATATATATATATATATATATTTATATATGTACAATATATATGCATAATATATATGTATAATATTTATATGTATATATGTATAATATATATATATATGTATAATATATATGTATAATATATACGTATAATATTTATATGTATATATGTATAATATATATGCCTAATATATATGTATAATATATATATGTATATATGTATAATATATATATATATAATATATATACAGTAGCGTCCAAAACTAAAGGACAAAATTTTAAAATCTAATATTTGTTAGAAATAACAATACGAAAAGCTGAAATTTTTGGCAACTGGTAGTCGTTATCATTCATAATAACTTACTAAAATTTGAATCATTTGCAAAGGATAGAAAAAGAATTATAACAATTATTTATTTATTTTCCAAAAAGGAACATTCAAAAATTGAGAAAAACAATGTAAACAGCATGCTATATTCAATTTTTTTTTTATTTCCTTTAAAGAATAAGTCTTACTTAGTCATTTGTAAACGTTGCATCAGCACCACGGCGAAACACCAAAAACTTGATTACTCTGCAAGACAAGCTATTGTGAAGCTACACATTAGAGAGATTTCCGAGAATGTGAAACGTTCCAAGAATGTTGTACCTATTTACTATGTCTTCCCACGGGACAGAGTTAGACACCAGGGTCGTTTTTTAACGTGGAGAAAGGGTACAAAAAAATTGTCTCAGTCGTGAAGGACTGATCCTCAACCGAAAGAGTACAAAAAAGAAAGTGCAGCATCTGAAGAACAGATGGTATTTATTTGCTCCCACACCGAGCAAATTAGGCACAAGGCCGATTTTTAATGTGAGGAGTGAAGGGAGGGGGAAGGGAAAAAGGGGACCAGCTCCCGAGAGATGGGAAATGGGAGCTGGTTAATGGTCAGGCATATGGGGTTGCCCCCACATCTGGTCTTTGCTAGTCATAGCTAGTCATAGCTTGCAGCATCTGTCGGAACAGATGGTATTTATTTGCTCCCCCACCGAGCAAATTAGGCACAAGGCCGATTTTTAATGTGAGGAGTGAATAGGAAGGGGAAGGGAAAAAGGGGACCAGCTCCCGAGAGGTGGGAAATGGGAGCTGGTTAAAGGTCAGGCATGTGGGGTTTCCCCCACATCTGGTCTTTGCTAGTCATAGCTTGCAGTATCTGCCGGAACAGATGGTATTTATTTGCTCCCCCACCGAGCAAATTAGGCACAAGGCCGATTTTTAATGTGAGGAGTGAAGGGAGGGGGAAGGGAAAAAGGGGACCAGCTCCCGAGAGGTGGGAAATGGGAGCTGGTTAAAGGTCAGGCATGTGGGGTTTCCCCCACATCTGGTCTTTGCTAGTCATAGCTTGCAGTATCTGCCGGAACAGATGGTATTTATTTGCTCCCCCACCGAGCAAATTAGGCACAAGGCCGATTTTTAATGTGAGGAGTGAAGGGAGGGGGAAGGGAAAAAGGGGACCAGCTCCCGAGAGGTGGGAAATGGGAGCTGGTTAAAGGTCAGGCATGTGGGGTTGCCCCCACATCTGGTCTTTGCTAGTCATAGCTAGTCATAGCTAGCCATAGCTTGCAGTATCTGCCGGAAGAGATGGTATTTATTTGCTCCCCCACCGAGCAAATTAGGCACAAGGCCGATTTTTAATGTGAGGAGTGAAGGGAGAGGGAAGGGGAAAAGGGGACCATCTCCACAGAGGTGGGAAATGGGAGCTGGTTAAAGGTCAGACATGTGGAGTTGCCCCCACATCTGGTCTTTGCTAGTCATAGCGAGTCATAGCTTGCAGTATCTTCCGGAACAGATGGTATTTATTTGCTCCCCCACCGAGCAAATTAGGCACAAGGCCGATTTTTAATGTGAGGAGTTAAGGGAGAGGGAAAGGAAAAAGGGGACCACATCCCGAGAGGTGGGAAATGGGAGCTGGTTAATGGTCAGGCATGTGGGGTTGCCCCCACATCTGGTCTTTGCTAGTCATAGCTTGCAGTATTTGCCGGAACATGGTATTTATTTGCTTCCCCACCGAGCAAATTAGGCACAAGGCCGATTTTTAATGTGAGGAGTGAAGGGGTAATGGGGACCAGCTCCCCGGGGAGTAGGGGAGCTGGATAGTGACAATTGGTATGAAGGGTTGCCCCTACATTGACCAAGGTCTTATATGTGGGGTCGCCCCCACATATGGTCTTTGCTTGCAGTATCTGCCGGAAGAGATGGTATTTATTTGCTCCCGCACCGAGCAAATTAGGAACAAGGCCAATTTTAATGTGAGGAGTGAAGGGAGGGGGAAGGGAAAAAGGGGACCAGCTCCCGAGAGGTGGGAAATGGGAGCTGGTTAAAGGTCAGGCATGTGGGGTTGCCCCCACATCTGGTCTTTGCTAGTCATAGCTAGTCATAGCTTGCAGTATCTGTCGGAACAGATGGTATTTATTTGCTCCCCCACCGAGCAAATTAGGCACAAGGCCGATTTTTAATGTGAGGAGTGAAGGGAGGGGGAAGGGAAAAAGGGGACCAGCTCCCGAGAGGTGGGAAATGGGAGCTGGTTAAAGGTCAGGCATGTGGGGTTGCCCCCACATCTGGTCTTTGCTGGTCATAGCTTGCAGTATCTGCCGGAACAGATACTACACTTTGAACTTGACCAAAAGGCCAAGAATTCCAAGAATGTTGTAAGCAGGATTGTTAAATCCTATAATGATACTGGCAAAACATTTAGTGCTTTTAAAACCGGCAGATGCCGCAAACCTTCAACAAGAGAAGATCGAATAATGCAGCGTATGTCATTAAAGGGCCGTTTTTGTCTTGCACAGAAATTAAAAGGGTTATGAATAGTACGTCATGTGTTAATGTGTCAAGACAAACTGTTTTTAGACTACTGCAACAAATACGGCTGTTTAATCGAACACCGGAGAAAAAAAAACACTTGTTAGTTCGAATAAGAATAAGAAGAGATTAGAGTTTACAAACAGGTATGTAATTTGGACAAATGAAAATTGAGTAAAAGTATTTTTCAGTGATGAAAGCAAGTTTTATTTATTTGGAAATGATGGAAAAAACAATGTGAAGAGACGTATTGGTGAAAGATTAAGTGCAAAGCATACTAGGAAAATTGTCAAGTTTGGGGGCAGAAACGTCATGGTATTTCGAATGTTTTCTAGCCAAGGTGGAACGCCGCTTGTCCAGTTACAAACTCGTGTAAACGCGCAGATCTATAAAAAATATTGTTCAAGATCATGTTGTGCCAATCATACAGAATTAAGGTTTCGATAGGACTACCTTTATGCAAGATAATGTCCCATGTCACAAGGCAAAGGTGGTAATGAGTTACCTTAGCGAGCAGAATTTCGAAATTATGGATTGGCCACCGCAAAGTCCTGACTTAAATCCAATAGAAAATCTTTGGAAGACCTTAGGAATGAAAGTTATGGAAAGAAATCCCACTAACACGGAGGATTTGTGGGTGAAGCTTCAAGAAGAATATTCTAAAATTAGTACCGTGGATTGTCAAGAACTGATTCGTTCTTGTTGTTGAAGATGTGCAGCTGTCATTGAGAGCAAGGGCTCATTTACTAAATATTGATTTTCTTTTTCAATTTTGTTCCTTACTTTTGAACGTTTGAAATGATCACAACGTTTTTGTATCCTGTATAATGAAGTGTAATTAATACAGTGTATCAACATGAGAACAGATATGTTAAACGTGTGTAAGTTTAGTTATAATCCCCCCGAATAGTCAAGAGGAATTGAAAAAGAACTAAACTCTCCCAGATTTTGGAACGCTAGTGTATATATGTTTAATATATATGTATGTATAATATATATATATATGTATAATATATATGTATGTATAATATATATATATATATGTAATATATGTAATATAATATATATGTGTGTATAATATTTATATATGTAATATAATATACATATACTAGCAGAAGTAACCGTCGTTGACTGGGTTTAAAAACAGCCTACAGAAAATGGGATGTGATTGATAAAAGTATGATAGGTTATGAAAAGGAGAGGGTTGTAAAGAGATAGTTTTGATACTCAAAAATGTTACCCTAAGCAAAATATGATGAAGGTAAAGATAATTTTCGCGAAAATATATTTTTATATCAACTTTGTTTCCATTCATAGCCAAGAGTAACCAACAAAACGGTATTCCTTACAAAGAGAAAATGTTATATATATATATATATATATATATATATATATATATATATATATATATATATATACAAGAAATTGATGTTACCATAGTCAATAAAAGTTACTTTTATGGTAGAAAAGTTCATTGGTTTGTATTTTTAAGTAGTTTGTAAAAAAAAAAAAATATTTTTAATTCACGAACAGGTTTAAAAAAAATCAAAATGGCAATGACTTTGAAATGGAGATCCCCGTTTTCAATTTGAAGGAGGGGCACCTGAGCAATCTGTTTTAACAATTTAAGAGAGCTCCGTCAACGTAAGGAATATTTATAAACATATTTTAATGTTTTCCGTAATTTTGTGCTTGAGGAATATTCGAGTATGGCATGTGTTGTTTATATAAAAATTAATTTAAGTAGTTATCGCCTCAAATTTCGTTTTGATTTCAGTTCGCTGAAATTATTTCAAGTAAAGAGCATAAAAAACTATTTCAAAACAAAAAAAACATGAACTGAACTTTTATTGACTATGGTAACATTTATTTCTTGTATATTTATTTTTTTGAGTAGTCGTTTGTTGGCTTTTCTGCTAAACACTCTTACTAATTAATATCGATGAAATATCGAAAAACAAAGAAACAAAAACAGTTTTGAAAAATAATGAAGCTTTACTTACCTTAGTAAAATAGTCAGAAACAGCAAAATGGGATATTAAAAAAGTAAACACGTAATTACTTTAGTTTTTTAAAGTAAAGGGGTGGGGGGGTTTCACTTTAATAAGAACGTGAATTTATGAGGCGAATTTATTCGACACAATATGATTAAACTCGAAAAAATAAATAAAAGCTAATGTGAATTAAGATTAAACTTAAGGTGTTATTGTGGACCCACATCCTTTTTAAAAAAAACTTTTTGACATATTTACATTCTATGGAGGTCAGGCGCGAACGAACACCCAATAATTTTATTATACCATATTTCTTCAAACTGAAACATAATTATCAAAGTATACTTACGCAAATAGATATGAAAAGTCTTTGTTAAAGTTTGTGTCGTATTTCCATGGAGTACAGGCGCGAACGCAGACCCCAAAATTTTATTATACCATCCCTATTTAAGTTGAAACATGCTTATCAAATTATTCTTATGTACATCTATATCAAAAACCCTTGTAAACGTTTTTTTTCTTTCATTTTTTATTTCCATACTCTGGGGCCCAGGCGCGAACGCAGACCCCACAATTTTTATGAACCACCGTTCTGCCAGATCAAACATAGCCATTCCTAATCCTCGATACATCTTCTATCATTATATGTAATCGGTTTTTTAAAATAGTCAACCATATAAGAGCCTATTCGTGACCAGACACCCAAAAACATACACACAGACGTTCATCTTTATATTATAGATATGTACGTATAATATATATATATGTAATATAATATGTATATGCATGCATAATATATTTATATATATATATATGTATATATATATATTATGCATGCATAATATATATATATATATATATATATTATATATATATATATATATATATATATATATATATATATATTATACTAGCATTTCAGCCCGACGTTGCCCGGATGTTTTGAGGTGTATGTTGAGCAAAAAAAAAGCGGTAAATTTTTTAAACTTTGGCCCCTATTATGACCCCTGAAGAGTTATTGTTTGGAAGTCAAATCAAGTAATTAAGTTAAATCCATGTCCAAGGAACCTATATCTAAAATTGCAAGTGTTTAGACCCAAAATTGGCAGAGGAGTTTGGTAGAGTTGTCAAAGGTCAAATCATTGAACTTTGACCCCCTTAACAGCCAATTTTTTGGCTGAGAATGGATTACAAAGAGTTTCCCAAATCTCAATACCCTGCATATCAAATTTCGAGTCTGTAGACTTAAAATTGACAGAGTTATTGTGTAGGGAAATGTACACACACAGACACACAGATACACAGACACACAGATACACAGACACGTTCACTTATATAGATATGTATGCATAATATATATGTATGCATAATATATATATATATATATATATATATATATATATGTATAATATGTATATGCATGTATAATACATGTAGTTACATTCAAGTAGGGGGCAGCCGTAATGTTATTAAAGTCTGTTGATCTTTATCTGCTTTCCTTTTTGTCCTTTCGGTATTTTTTTTTTCTTTAAATCTCTGTCAGTTTAGCATTTATCATCATTAATCCGCCCTTTGCAGTGAGTTTACGTTTATTGTATTTTTGCGTCATCTTTGATGACAGATGATAACCAATGTTAATCGCTTCCCGGCTCCATATTGATCGTTGCTTTCATCGGGGTGTCTTTTGTCGGAACTTTCTGTAAAAAAAAAAAAAACGAACATTGCAATTGATCAACAGCTAAATCCGCATGCGCTCAATGTCAATGACTAATCCGTAGGCCTTAATCCCATCCGACTGACTCATTCCTGCATGACATCTTGTAATTGGTTGCGTTACTGCTTTTTTTATTCATAATTTGTAACCTCTTTCTGTGTTTGTTTTGCAAATCATTTTTAATTACCTCCCTTTATTTAGAAGAATTTTAGTATCTCTTGTGGCCCCTGCTTTATCAATTAGTTTCGACGTTTTATTTTAGGCGAGTATGTGAGAGTGCCTTTTTTTCTCTCTGATAGGTTTTGAATGCTCCACGACTGAATATTCTTGCGTTTGCTTTAAAGAACCCTTGGATATCTAAATGAGTCATAATTGTAAAAAACAAATACACAAATAAATAAATAAATAAATAAATAAATAAATAAATATTATTATTATTATTATTATTATTATTATTATTATTATTATTATTATAATAACAATAATAATAATAATAATAATAATCATCATTATCATCATCCTTTATCAGTATCATGAATTCAAGGAAAAAGTCCAGAAGGGACGACTGGCTTTAAGGATGAAAAAAAAAGAGGAACTCATTTTATTTTTTTGTTTCCTTGTTGGCAAAGACGGGCAGAAATGCTGCGTATATATATATATATATATATATATATATATATATATATATATATATATATATATGCGTGTATGTTTATACTAGCAAAGGGCTGACTCCCATGCCTATCATTACATTCTAACTGACCGACGACTAGACATTAACTTTAACCCTAATAGAGAAGACTTAACACGTGTGAGGCACCGAAACTCTCTAAAAGAATGGAACGAAATGTGAGTTTGTCTTTTTTAAAAACAAAAAAAAAGTTAATTATTACTTCGAATTTATTTCAGGAAGCAGTCTCTATTGCGATTCTGTCTGTCCATTTAAATTAGTACTAGTGCAAATCCTCTAACATGAATTCGAAAAGTGGCCAGGCGGGCGACTGACGAATAACTTAGCTGAATGTTTCTCCGAACTTGTAACCGCAAGCAGTCCTGTTTACGATATCAACGTGGAAATTGCCCCGACTTAGAACAAGGGAATTAAATACTACCACAGTATCAGGGGAAATTGCCTTCCTCGTCTTATTCCCATCCAACATTTCTAGCGACTAACCAGTATGGTGTAAGGTAGACCTATTATCAAACGCCTTCTTTCAGAGCAGTATTACCGACTTTTACTAAGTAGAATAGTTTATTAAAATTATTTAGTTTCTTATATATATATAATTTTTTTTTAATAATAATATAAAAAAATTAATTTAATTTTTTTATTTTTATTTTTATTTCTTTATTTTATTTTTATTTGTGTTGTATTTTTATTTCTTTTTAACTTCTATTTATGCCTTGTATGTATGTGTGATAGTGCACGATACCGCCTGAATACATGGGAGCCAAACACTATACCTGCGTCAGAACCACATGTAAAACAATTCTGGGCTCGGTGTTGCCCCAAACACCAAAATATGAAAAATGTCAAGTACAAATAATTCAAACCATGGGACCCAGAAGAAAGATCTGGGTGTCATGATCAGCAGGTGCTCCTTCGGTAGCCAGCATGGGGGACGCTGTCGTCATCCTGCGAATGTTGGCCAACTTCTTAATTTCAGAAACTCAAATAACATGGACGCTGAACAGGTAAGCATAATCTCTAATTTCAGGGAACAAAATGATACCGAACAAACGCAGCACATTCGTGATAATCATCAAAATGGAAAAACCGAAGAAAGAAATGGACAACAAAAGAGAATAGACTCGTAATGGAATGATTTTATAGAAGTTATCCTGAATATAGATATGGAGGTTATCGGAAACGAATGAAACAACTATGGGACCTCTCCAGTGACCACCAAGCGACAGAACAAAGAATTGGGGATCAAGCAAGACTGATACTCAAGAAAGGTTGGCTCTCTAAACTAGAACTAGCAGAAATTTAGCGAAAAATAAATGCGGAAACTGAACAAGAAACACCCCCCAAAGGAACTGCTCGTAGAAAAACCCCACAAGTTGAAGCCTCACAAGTAAAAACACCAAAGGCCCATGACCTACATAGACCGAAGACGACAAATGTTGAAACCGAGAACAATGAAACAGAACTAACAGAGAATGAAGCCAATGAAATAAATAAAATAACACACTTCATGAACGAGGAAAAAACAAAACTCCCATCGTTAAAGAACAAAAAACAGAAGAAATTAAACACAGAAACAGAGAAGCTCCTCCCACACATCTCATAAACAACAGCACAGACTTAAACAACCTCATTTACGCAGGCGCAAAAATGGTAAGTATGAATCTCAAATCGGAAAAACCACCGGGGACAAGCGGACCGACAAAACCTGGATGGGAAATAAGACTAGAAACCCAAATACAGAAACATAAAAAAGAAACCAAAATGATAAATAGGAAGAAAGCAGTATGGAGAAAACGGAATATTGGAAATGTAACTGGCAGGGAGAGGCTAAACAAGAAACATGAAGAACTGGACCAAAAAATAAAAGCAAAAGAAGCGTGATTGAGACGATATAGATATAAATCTGAACAATGCAAACAAAACAGAACCTTTGAAACTAGTGAACGCTAATTCTACCAAAATGTGAACGGAGGAACAACAAAAACAGAACAACCAAATCCGACAGAAACAAAACTCTACTGGAGTAAAATATGGGAAGAGCGACGAGATCACAATAGAAATGCCGAGTGGCTGAAAGACATGAACGAAGAGTTACAACAAAAAGAAGAAGGAACAGTGAATGAAATCAGCAAGGAAACCCTAAAGAAAACCATAGGAAAAATGGCAAACTGGAGAGCACCAGGGCACAACGGAATACATGCATACTGGTTCAAAAAATTCACAACCTTACACGAAAGGCTAGCCCAAAACCTGAGAAGTTGTATCCAGGAAGCAAACGTGCCAGACTGGATGACAAAAGGTAGAACCACACTGCTACAGAAGGACACAGAGAAAGGAACCGTCCCCAGCAATTATAACCCAATCACGTGCCTACCCACCACGTGGAAGATACTGACAGCACAACTGAGGGAACAAATCTACCACTCACTGAATAACCGTGGACTCATCCCCGAGGAACAGAAAGGATGCCAAAACGGGAAAGGAGGAACACATGATCTGCTATATATAGATCAAAGATTCTAAAGGAGGTAAAAAGGAGGAGGATAAATTTAGCCATGGCATGGATCGACTACAAAAAGCGTACAACAGAATCCCCCAAGCATGGATAATACAATGCCTAAAAATGTATAAAATACTAAGCGGGATCACCAATGTAATAGAAAATGCAATGAAAACATGGAGACTGGAACTGACAGCTGCTGGACAACACATAACACAAATTAACATACAAAGAGGCATCTTCCAAGGAGACTCATTACCACCATTACTCTTCATCATAGCCATGATGCCCTTAATAGTATTCTGAGAAAGTGCCAAGCCAGATACAAGTTCCCCAATACAGAGGAAAAAATGAACCACCTGATGTACGTGGACGATATGAAACTTTTTGCAAGGATCGAAAAGGAGCTAGAGACATTAATTGACACTATCAGGATCTTCAGCCAAGATATCCAAATGGAATTTGGAATGGAAAAGTGCGCACTAATAGTTATAAAAAAGGGAAAACTGGAAACGACAGAAGGCATGGAACTACCCAACCAAACAGAAATGAGGGCACTAGGAGAACAAGACGACTATAAATAATTGGGAATTCTGGAAGCGGACAACATCAGAGCAACAGAAATGAAAGAGAAAATTGGAAAAGAAATACCTCAGAAGAACAAGAAAACTCCTGGAAACTAAATTATTTAGTAGAAACCTAATAAAAGTTATAAATACATGGGCAGTGTCACTAGTGAGATACTCTGGACCGTTTATAGGATGGACAAAAGAAGAACTGAGACAGCTCGACCAGAAAACCAGGAAACTCATGAATATGCATAATGCACTACACCCAAAGGACGATATTGACAGACTCTATGTGAAAAGGAAAGACGGAGGGAAAGGACTGATCTCTATAGAGGACTGTGTGAAGGACACAAAAAAGAACTAGAAAAATACATAATGCAAAGCACTGAAAGGATAATTATGGCAACGAGAGACACGGAGAAAACCAACAAAACAGAAAACAGAGAGACAAACGAAAAAACGAGAAAAGAGAAATGTGAAGAGAAACAACTCCACGGAAGATTCATAAGAATGACAAAAGATGAGAATAACGAAAACACCTGGACATGGATGCGAACAGGACATATAAACCGAGAAACGGAATCTCTAATAACTGCAGCACAAGATAACTCGATAAGAACCAACCATATCAAACCAAGGATCGATAAAGCACAAGAAAACAGCAAACGCAGACTCTGTGAACAAAGAGACGAAAAAATAAACTATATAGTAAGTGAATGCATCAAACTGGCCCAAAAGGAGTACAAAAACAGGCATGACCAAGTGGGGAGGGCGGTACACTGGGAATTGTGCATATGGCTTCATTTGGAACGTACAGATAAATGGTACAAGCATAACCCCGTAACAGCACTAGAAAACGAGAATGACAAAATCCTATGGGACATGGACATACAAACGGACAAACTCATCCAAGCAAGAAGACCACATGTAGTAATAATTAACAAGAAAGAGAAATCCTGTCAAATCGTATACTTTGCTGTCTCAGGTGACCACAGGGTGAGTATGAAAGAAAAGGAGAAACGAAGCAAATACACAGAACTAGCCAGAGTTAAAAGGGAGTTGGATGATGAAGAAAATCAGAATAGTACCGATAATAGTAGGAGCATTAGGAACAATTCCGAAAAACCTGGAAAAAAGAATGGCAGAAATTGGAATCAGAGAAATAGCTGCAAAAATACAACGCCTAACGATAATGAAAATGGCTGAAATATTAAGGAAAACCCTTGAATGCGGAGAATAACACAAGACAATATAACGAAGAAGCGTTACAGGGAATGAAGAACACCGAAGCTGCAGAACTACATGTTCTACACCCCCATCATGCATCCCCTCCATTGTTTCATCACCGTTCCTCCAATAGAAAAGTGATACCAAAGAGCCGAGAAGGGTCAAGGAGGATGGAAAGACCGAAGAGGGAGCACTGGCCAGACCTCCGCTGGACAAGTGTGTAGAGAACTGGGATCTTGGGTACGCTTAGTGCCACTCAAATTCCAGTATAAACCAATGGGCACTGCCAGCGAGAAATCAATGGTAAGCGGCTGTTGCGATGATGCAAATTTATTTGCAAATGCTATCGAAGGAGGAGAAAAGAGCTGGACGTTTGGGGAGGCTTGTTGTCACTCAGCTTCAAGAGAACACTACAGGTCCCCAATCAGATGTTTTGTTGACTTGTGTGAAAGCTCCAAGTGAGTCAATAATAATAATAATAATAATAATAATAATAATAATAATAATAATAATACTTAGCATAACCCGTGAAAATCTTACGGTAGTTCAAAAATTTTTAAACAAATCTATGTATATATCTATAAAAATGAACGTGTCTGCGTGTCTGTCTGTCTGTGTGTCTGTGTACATTTCTCTGCGCAATAACTCTCTCAATTTTTAGTCTACAGACTCGAAATTTGATATACAGGGTATTGAGATTTGGGAAAATCTATGTAATCGGGGTTCGGCTAGAAATTTTGGTGTTAAGGGGTCAAAGTTCAAAGACTTGACTTTTGAGAACTTTACCAAACTCCTCTGACAATTTGGGGTCTAAACACTTGAAAATTTAGATATAAGTTCCTTGGACATGGATCTAACTTAATAACTATATTAGAGCCCAAAACAATAAATTTTAAGGAATCATAATAGGGGTCAAAGTTTAAAAAAATTGACCTTTTTTTTGTTTTTTTTGTTTTTTTTTGTTTTTTGCTCAGCATACACATCCAAACACCCGGGCAACGCCGGGCACCCATGCTAATATATCAAGAAAAGTGAATGTATCTGTCTGCCTGTGTGTTAAATGTAGGTTACTTGGACATGGATTTAGCTTTATAATTTGATTTGAGCCCCAAAAAATAAATGTTAAGGGGTCAAAATAGGGGCAAAGTTTTTAAAAAATTATCTCTGCGGTTTATACCAAATTACTCAGCCAATTTCTGGTCTAAACATTTGAAATTTTACATAGACCCTCTATGTAAAATTACAAATGTTTAGACCAGAGATTGGGCAAGCCTTTTAATCGGTTTGGGTCGAAAATTTGAGCTGCCAAGAAGTCAAAGTTCAAAAGATTTTACCTTTAGTGTGTCTAGCAAACTACTCAGCCAAATTTGGGTCTTAACATTTAAAAATTATACATAATGGGTTTTCAGACTTGCGGCAAGAATTTTAATCAGTTTTGGGTGAAATTTTGGCTTTTTTTTTTACATGGGGGTCACCACTTATCGAAGGCCACTCAGGGATAAGGGTTATTGCGTGTACAGTAATCAATGAGATAGTATTGTAGTAATCATTAGTATTGGGGGTTTTGATAGAGTGTCTTACTTAAAGGGGCGGTTTGTCAGGAGTTTGTTTATGTTGGACTTGAAGACATCCAAGTTGTAGTCAGGTGGGAAACAGACAAGCGTCAGAGAGTTCCACTGGCGTGCAGTTCTAAGAAAGAAGCTTTGCTCATGGAATCTACGTTTGGATTTAGGCACAGATAAAGAGTGGGGGAAATTATTGACAGTAGTTTCAGCCAGACGGGTGTTTCTCGTGAAAGATTGTCGAGGGGGACGAGGGATTGGAACTCAGACGAGCACCTGCCATGGAAATAGTGATAAAACAAAGACAGGTTTGTAACGTCTCTTCTGTGGGAGAGAGGTTGCAGAGAAGAAAAAAGGGCATTCCCCACTAAACCACGAAGTCTATTTTGTACTCTGTCAAGGCAGGGTAGGCTGTTTTTAGCAGCTCGTGCCCAGATGTGGCAGCAGTACTCCATCCTTGAACGTACTTGGCTTTTATAAAGATAGAGAATTGCATCAGTAGTGAGATATCTTCTGGAGCGGTAGAAGGATCCTACCATTTTCCCAGCGTCCCTGGCAACAGATTTGATGTACGTGTTCCATTTTAGATCAGAAGTAAAGGTCAAACCCAGAAGCTTGTCAAAACATGGAGCCTCTCCAAGACGATAGCCATTCATTTCAATTGATGTCAGATGGGGATCAGTGCGTTGATGATGTAAAGATAGAAGCTTGGTTTTGGATGCATTAAAAGTGACCAGCCACCTCTTCCCCCATTGTACCACGTGCTCAAAATCAGAGGAGATAGAATTAGAGAAAACTTTGTCATTTACGGCCTTTGATGTGTTGCCATAGATGGTCATGTTATCAGCATAGATGTCAACAAATGATTGAAGTATGTGTTTTGGGAGATCATTGATGTAGATCAGGAAGAGAGTTGGACCTAGGATGGACCCCTGAGGGACTCCAGAATTAATACTGTGGGCCTCTGATTCTGCCTATCAACCACTACTCTTATGAACCTATCGGAGAGAAATGATTTAATGATTGAGAAAACATTTCCAACAATACCGTAGCTGGAAATCTTGTGAAGTAGGCCCTTATGTCATACCTTATCGAAGGCCTTTGATATGTCAAGAGCAATTGCCCTGGAAAGGAAACCTTTGTCAAGAGATTCACTAATCCTGTGTGATATTACCGTTAGCACATCTGCTGTTGATCTTGCAGAGCGGAAACCATATTGCGTGTCACTAAGAAGGTTGTTTCTGTTGAGGTAGTTGACTACTGCTTTATTTAATATGGATTCCAACAACTTACTCATGACACACAGGAGACTTATTGGTCTGTACTGAGAGGGAGATGACTTTTCACCTGAATTCTTAAATACAGGGCATACTGATGAAGTTTTCCAGGGTGTTGGAAAGCACTTCTCCTTAAGGCAACGCTTAAACAGTTTTGTAAGTATGGGGGCAAGCTCTGGTTGGAGCTTTTGCAGCACTATAACTGGAATGTCATCAGGGCCAGTTGCTTTACTGGAATCAAGGTTCTTGATTAGCTTGGCGACCTCACGCACAGATATTTGTATGTTGCATAGCGTGTTGTCTGTTATAGGAGGAAATACAGGGAATTGATGATCATTGTCGCATAGGGTAGAATTAGCTGTCTTGGCAAATAGTCTGGCCTTATCTGATGCTGATGAGATGACCGCAGGTCCATTGATGATAGTTGGGATAGAACGCACACTTCTGTTCAAGATCCTGTTTACTATTTGCCAAAACTGGTGGGAACCAAGCTGCTGCTCAGCTACTTTGGATTTAACAGACTGAGCATATAGCTATCTTGCATGTTTTATTACTCTTTTACAGTTGTTGCTGGCAGTCCTGAAAGCAGCTTTAGTCTCAGTACATCTATTACGCTGGTAGCTATGGAAAAAGTGATTTCTGTGCGCAATGGCAGCAGCACATTCAGGGGAGAACCATGGCTGGCTGTTAGGTTTTTGTTGGAATTTTTTCGATGGTATTAATCGGTCTACGCCTATAATTAACCATTCGGTCAGGTCTGATACTATAGAGGACACATCTTTTTTAAACATGGAATGCAGAGGTAGGTCAGATATGAATGTACGGAAGCTATTCCAGTCAGCCATAGAGTATCGATATACAGTACGGTTGAGAGGTACGTCTGAAGACATTACATTTCATTTTTATCTTAACTGCTACAACAGAGTGGTCAGAGGATCCCAGAGGAGATAGAACGGAACATGAACACAGCTCAGGGGAAGTTGGCTGCCAAAATCTCATAGTTGAAAGGGTGACCTTTGCAGATTCTACCAAACTCCTCCGCCAATTTTGGGCCTAAAGACTTAGGAATTTAGATGTAGGTAACTTGGATATAGGTAAAACTTTTTATTTTGATTTGAGAGCAAAATAATAAATGTTAAGGGGTTAAATTGGGGTCAAGATTTATAAAAAATTTACCTCTGCGGTCTCTACAAAATTACTCAAATAAATTTTGGTCTAAACATTTGAAATTCACGCGTAGGGCAAATTATGAACAGTATATAGGGTCCGAGCAAAGCCGAGTTGAACTGCTAGTTATAACATAAAGTAAAAAATGTGAAACCGTAAACACGCAGCAATGTTTTTGTTTTGAAAATATTCGGAGAGGAAATAGTTTTAATTATTTTTAACTGGTAAAGAGTGACTATAAAGGGAGGTAATTCGTTTCTCATAAATTAATGTTTGCGATGATTATGTTTTTTTTTTTTTTGACACCGAACGTACGGAAAAGTAAATTAATATTTAGATAATAATGCTACTACTTATTTTAATGATACTTATACTAATGCAAATAATAATAATAATTCTACTACTTTCTTTAATAATACTGACATAAATGTAAATATTACTACTACTACTACTACTACTACTACTAATAATAATAATAATAATAATAATAATAATAATAATGATGATGATGATGATGATGATGATGAAAATGCAACCAAAATAGGCATGAGATATTTTTGTTATAAGGGTTTTATATAATAACAGTATAACATTAGCATAAAAAAAATTATTGAAGACTTAATGTGCTATAGGGAGGTCACATAGATGTTACTCCTCCTACTACAACTGATACTACTTCTATTACTACTAGTACTGTTAATAATCCGAATTAGTTTTTTTGTAAATCGTATTCATATTCATAGAAGTTGTTATGTGTTTGCGTCAATTTACTTTCAGTACATATTGTAAAGCGGGTGTGTTGCCCTATTGCCTCTGGGACCATCACTTGATTGGAGACGGGATTTTGGCACTCTTCAACCACGTTAATTAATTTTGTCATTAAAAACGAGCGAATTAATTCTAGAGTCTCACATACAACAACCTTGTAATTATTCTATTATTCTATTAATTTTTATACAGCGTCATTCCTTACCATATTTCAATTATACCAAGTAGAATAACAGAAGATAAGTTACCATGGATATTGGCGGATGACAACCAATGTCCTGGACAAATTCGCGTCCTCTATCCCAACGATCATACGAGAGTTGAGGTGATCTCGTCAGCATCTTACAAAGCCAAACTCTTTCCCAAAATCTTTGCATCAACTCAACCCTATTTGATCAGAGCCACCTCTCTACCGAATTTCGTCTTAAAACCGAAAATAATCTGAGCGACATTCACATATGTGTTAGGGGTATTGCTAAACTTATCAAGATTCTTGATGCCTGCAAAGCAACTTAACCCGACAAGATTCAAGGTTCGAGCGGCGCTTAAAGAAGAACTGCTTGTCAACAATTTGGAAACACCATTAGATTGCTCAGTATTTAAAAATACTGGCGATCGGTGTTCTGCATCACAGTACACAACAATCAGTCTTCCGCCCATACGCATAAAAATAGTTAAAAGAAAAAATAACGTTGTTTAGTCTATGATTGTAGATTAGTGCATTCAAATTTGGTTTCCCGACTACCTCTGCCAAAGTCAACTGTTTTGCTTTCAATTTGACCGATTAGAAGTAATTTTGCCATCTTGAACCAAATCGAAAGTGTACAGCAGATCCAAATATCCTAAACATTACATTTTAAGTATGTAGACGAAATATTCAGGGGCGAGGCGGTTGTTAGATACTTTTCTAACATACACCTACAAGGTGACTTTATATATATATATATATATATATATATATATATATATATATATATATAATCTGTTTATTATACAAACATTATTGGTAACATATGTGCATACATATTTCAGTGGAGTCCCAATTCAGGAACAACACCCATTTCAAAATCAATTATTTTTTGGTCTGATGAAGTGTTGTCCCTGAATTGGGACTCTGCTGAAACATGTATGCACATATGTAACCAATACTGTTTGTCCAATAAACAGACTATATACCAGCTCTGTCCTGCATTGAGCACTCTTTAATAATCACGCGAGTTTCATTGGATTTACGTCTACGATCCAATCTGTGATATATATATATATATATATATATATATATATATATATATATATATATATATATATATATATATATATTAACAGATTAATAGATAATAGATATGTATATAAATATTACTATGCAATACAACGTTTTTATCTTAAAATCCACACAATTATGCAGAATGTAGAAACTATGCATCAATAGAATTTAGCCTAATAGCTAAATGAAACCGATGGTCCAATAAGAAAACAAAAATGAATAAAAACTTAATGAACATTTATGTTTCAAAGAAATATGCAAATTAGTTAACCTTCATGTAGTTACTCGCATATCCATGACTGAGTATATTAAGAAGTTTTTTTTTAAATAATTTGTAAATAGAAAAAGGTGAGTAATTAAAGTAACTGTCAGAGTGAGAAGAAACCTTAGCTTTATATGTATATAGTAGAATAACAGAAGATAAATTACCATGAGTATTGGCGGATAACAACCAATGTCCTGTCGTATTCCGGTCTGTTTGTTTGTTCATGATTTAATTAATCTATACAAAAAGTACGCTGTTTTACAAATTGATTTTAATACTGAAAACGGTCTTTATAGGCATTTTATTCCAGCATGATTTTTATATATATATATAATAAAAAAAAATACTTTTAATGAGTAACCTTATTTTATATTACATTAGAGAAAATCTATTTTAATAATTAGTTCGATGTTATTAATTGGCTGTTCTATAAGGATTGTTGTAGTTGTTCTGTTTAAAATAGTCTTTAAAGTTGATTTATTCAGTTTATTTTTATTAAATTTATATTTGTTATTTATCAATTGCTAACCATAGTTGCTTTTAAAACTGGAAGTAAACTGTTTTATTTCTTTATTTCGTGTTGATTTTATGAGACCAAGATGGATGTGTTTTATGATTCCCTAACACCTGGTTATTCGGTGTATCTTAAATAGTATGTGACTAATCCTTACACCCGGCAATATGTTTCGACTGGGCAACGCCATGTATATACGGCTTTATTTATATATATATATATATATATATATATATATATATATATATATATATATATATATATATATATTGCACTTTGCCTCTGTGTGACAAGGAGAGTTTCCTTATCGACTCCCAAACGACTGGAATGTTTTTTTTCTAAATTTCACACAAACGAACTTCATGTACCTGGGAGCGTTCTTAAATAGATTTTATATCGGAATGCCTCCGATAGGTATAAGAAACCGATAATCGAGAAAATCGATTTGAATAAAAAAATGGGAATTTCAATCATTTCAATGAGAAGAAACGTATTGGAATTGCAGAACATTCGATTATCTTTATTCAATCCCTGGCAACGCCGTCTCCCTGCTAGTATATATATATTTTTGTGACAAGTGTTTGATTGAGCTTCAATCAATTGTCTCCCTTGACAAAAAACTCTCATCTAGCCAAAAAATACTATCAGTAAATTCCCACACTCTCTATCTCTACCTTAACATAAACTTAGATTCTATCAACAAAGATTCTGTCTTAGAACTGTCCGTCTTTAGAACTCTGTTCCGTTGGTCTGCTTTCCAGCTGACGACAATATTCTCGTCTTCAAGTTCAATGTAAACAAGTTCTCATTGAACCGTTCTCGCAAATAATCTAATTATACTAAATTTCCACCAGAAACGATTACTACACTGCTATCTTAATGAACTTCTTTAACTCAAGTTGCTGGAGATCATTTGAGAGTCCAGGACACATGGTCCTAACATTCCAAGTTATCAGTCACCAAAGCATGTTTGTCCTCCTCTCCCAGAGACGCCCGCACTGGCTAGGGCACGTCGTTCGCATGCAGGATGGCCGAATTCACAAAACATCCTGTATGGCAAGCTCTTAGCCAGTATTAGACCAACCGATAGACCACTCCTCAGATTTAAGGATGAATGCAAAAGAGACTTCATATCCGGCAACATACAACCTGTTGACATTGAATCCTATGCTGCAGACCATGACTCCTGGAGAGTCAAAGTCAAGAAATTTGTCCGGCTGAGCGAGAAGAGAAGAGATGAATAGTGGGTGGAGAAGAGAGGCAGGCGCAAAAGAACAGCATTATCAGCAGCATCGGCAGAGCATGACAGAGGGAATCCCTGCGGGAAGTGCAACAGAATCTGCCGCTCCACCATCGGTCTGCTCAGTTACACCAACAGTTGCCACCACTGATGACAACCTTCAGGCGCGATTCTCCATCGTCTCTCTAGACGGAAGGACGCCAACAATATACTGTATATACACACACACACACACATATATATATATATATATATATATATATATATATATATATATATAAATATATCTCCCAATGACTGCAATACATACATTAACCCTTATCCTCTAGTAGTCTCTCGGCCTTGATATGTGGTGACCCATTGTAAAAAAATGGATATATATTAGTTCTAATGGTTCGTGACCAGTTTCACAATTCTATCAAACATGTTTTCGCTGCGCATGCATACAGTCCGATAATGATTACTATTGACCTGAACGTGTTTACATTAAAGTTCGTATAGTATTTCGTTTACACGCAATGTTCAAATTAGCAACACTTTAAATTACTAGTTCGTGTTCACAATGTATTGTTTACTCAGATTATTAACTTTGTGCCTAATTTGAATTTCCGATAGGTTCCGTTTGAATTTGTTTAGTTTGATGCGTATGAGGATATATGAACTCGAATATGTGTGTGTGAATGCTTGTATGCATATGCGTGTGCGTTTGTTTCTCTGAAAGTGCAAGTGAATAGCACTGAATATTTGTAGAAGTATGGATAACTGGTAGTGCACTTGACGGATTACTTGTGTCAGTGTCAAAGGTCGACTTGGCAATTTAGGCAAATGTGTAACGCAATTGTAAAGAATAACCTCGTCCATTCAAAATAAACACAAGATAATGGAAATGGAAAAGCAGCTTTAAAAAAACGCACATGGGAAAATAACAGAAAACTACACATATTGCAACAAAGTGAGTTAATTTAGAGAGACAACAAACATATTGAAGATACAAGTAAAAAATAACTAGAAAATTAAAAATGAGTAATAAGAAAACATGGTGAGACAAGAACATGGGAGTAATAGAAACATAGTTTAATATGACATGGATGTTTTACAATAAGAATAATGTCATAACAATATTGGAACTTGGGAAATTATAGAATAAGAATCGAGGCATAAATTAATTATCTATCTATCTATCTATCTATCTATCTATCTATTATTTTTATTATATAAAAGAAACTCTGCGTGTCTGTGTGTGTCTGTGTGTAATAGAGTTCATTTCTTATAGCTTTCTAAACGGCTAGGCAGATTCTTTGAAATTTCACACAAATATACTTTATGTGCTTGGCAGTGTTTTTGATATGTTTTCTATCGGAATGTCTTCGATAAGTATCGATAATCGAAAACATCTGATGACAGAAGGAACAGGCGTATTTGGAAAACGTTAACACCTTGTACAGCCTAACATTACGAGTGCATTTGATGTTATTATCACACACGCCGAAAGGCCCGGCAGATAAAATTAATAGTAGGTTCTTTGATATGACAGAGGCGCGCTCGAAATGAATGTTTCTGTTTAAAGCATAACTGAACCATGACACTTGACTTTTAAATTTTATCCTTAAATTCAAGCCATTATTACCACACGAGCAGAAAGTTCAGGCATAATAAATCAATAGTAGGTTCTTTTCTATGACAGGGGTGCGTTCAGAATGAATGTATTTCTTTAGAGTACAATTGGAGCATGATACTTGAATTTTGCATTTTAAGCAATCATTCAAGCCGTTATATATAAAGATAAGGTAGATTCTCTACAGTGCAATATACACGCAATGTATTCTGAAGTAAGCCACTGCGAGACAGCATATATAGCTTCTTCGCAGTGCACCGCGATGGGTCCCCAACTAGAGTAGACAATCAATCGATGTGATTAAAAAATGTGCGATTTGACTGATTTTGCTGACAATAAAAATATGAGTGTGAAACATTTGTGGATCATCATTCAATACCGGGCAACGTCGGGTTTCCCTGCTAATCACATATAAAAGGCATTAGAAATGTAGGAAACATTATCATGTATAGAAAACATGCTTATCACAGATAGAAGACATTATCAAATATATCAGGTTGACAAGAAAGTTTTTGCTGTTTTTAACTTTTCAATTTAAGTGAACATACCTCGTCTCAAACAAAAATTTACTGATTGAAATAAGCGTCCTCAGAATCAACACATTTTACCAACGCAACACAAGTGTATTTTTGCCAGTAACGTAAAATTCTTTTGTTCTCGTGGCGATGAAGTCGCTGAATGTGTTTTTTATATCGTTTACGTTTTTGAAGCATTTCTGAAATAGAAAATTGTCGATATGCTTGAAAAAGTGGTAGTCGGTAGGTGAGAGGTCTGAAGAGCATAGCGGATGAGGCAGAAATTCGTAGCCCAATTCGTTTAACTTCTGCAGGGTCGGTTTAGCAACGTAAGGTCGTGCATTGTCGTGAAGGAGGATAGGGACTTTTCTTTTGAATAATACTGGGTGGTGTTGTCGAAGTTTCTGATGCATTTCATCCATTTATTGACAGTACTTCTCTGCCGTAATGGTTTCGCCTGCATTAAAAAAAACTATAATGGATGAGACAGGTAACAGACAACCAAACAGTCAGCATGACCTTCTTTTGGTGCAACTCTGTCTCCAGGAAGTGTTATGGATCTTCGTCGGCGTCTAACCACTGAGCTGAGCGTCGCCAATAGTCATAAAGCACCCACTTTTCATTGCAAGTCACAACTCACTCGAGGAACTGGGGGTTCTTGTTGTTTAAAAGAAATGAAGACGACACTTCATAACGGCGTTTCTTTTGGTTATCGTTCAATTCGGAAGTAAATCATTTATCAAGTTTTCCTTTCTTTCCAATCTCTCTAAAGTGGTTGGAAATCGTCATATACGTTACGTCTAATTCAGAAGCAAGTTTTCGAACAGTTGTGCTTGGATTGGCTTTGACTAAGACTCTTAATTGATCGTTGTCAACATCCGATGGCCGACCATTATGCTCATCATCGTCAAGACTCTCGTCGGCACCACTAAATTTCATACACCACCATTGTGTTATGCATTTAATAGTGGTTCCTATGTTAAATGTTTCGTGTAAAACGCGAGCGGTTTCAGCAGCTTTTTAGCCTAGCTTAGATTGAAATTAGAAAATCTTTCCATCTTGTATTCAACGTTCTGAAAAGAAAACATAATTGTTTTAAAACGATTGTAATTTAAGCGATTAGATAGAGTGAAAAAAACTTTAAAATGATATCTAAAGTAAAGGTATTATAACGAAAACTTATTTAAAAATACATAATCTGAAATTAAAATGAAAAATTCCGCAAGAAATTTCCTCTCGCCTTAACAGAACACATTCTCACATAGAAGTATTATAACATATAGAAGACATTATCGCATAAAGATTTATCATGTATGCCACATGGGAGTCATTATCATCTAAAGCTGTTATTATCAAAGACAGTTCATAATCATTTATAGTGACATTATTACCTAGGAAATTATCACACAAAGTAATTATCACCTATAGAGGTCATAACTTAGAGGTAAATAACATAGAGCGACCATTCCTTCTGATAAATTATTATCGCCTGCAGGTCATTTGAATTTATAATCTACTAGCCGGGGTGCCCGGCGTTGTCCGGATGTTTGGAGGTGTGTGTTGAGCAAAAACAAACAAAATGTGGTATTAGGCCGAACTGCGAAGGAGGAAAAGAACGTGAAAAAAAATAATTTGATGTCTGCCGTTGCATCCATCGAGAAGTGGAACAGGTTTAAATTAAAGGTAGTCGGTGAAAAAAGCGACCCCTCCTTGTAGAAAAGTGCCCAGTTGAGGGTGAAGAGATCAATGCTTTAAGCCAATTTTTCGATATTTATTATCTGAAGGATCGAGCTTCAAAACTATATCGATCTCGTGAAAATACGTCCAAGGTTTTAGGCAGACATACAAACAGATATGCATGCATACATAGATACATGCATGCATACATTTAAACAGACAGTTGAGATTTATATTATAGAAGATTATCTCATAACATTAGAAAGTAAAGTTTATTAACTGATAGTCATTATCATATAGAGATTATTATCACGTAATATACTCATGTGATACTGTCTATACGCATCAAACAAAGCAATTATTACACAATGCCTTCATTACTTACTAGCAGGGCATGTGGAAATTCCATGAATGAGAAATATATTGAATAAACAAGTATGCTTTGATAAAGTTGATTTTTTTCAGGATAACACGAAAAATAGTATTTCAACAGAAAAACCAATAACACACAGAAAATATAAGTTTATTTACATTTCTATGAAAATAATCCATCTTGTATTTTAAATATTGAATTGACCGAAATGAGATAAAGTAATACGTATTAATACATACTCAAATAGTAATATTGTGTTACATTGTTCAAAACAAATAATAATATCACATTTTGAGAGAAAATCTTTAATTAAATTTACTGCATCATCTCTAGGCAATCAATTATTTGCCCTATTTCTTTCGAATGTTCTCTTTTATGTAATGTTTCGCTGACTTCTTTCTTCGGTAAAGAATCGCTGAACGTTCAAATTAATATGTGTTTTTTCTCATTTAGATTTGTACATATCGAGGACGGCACATAACGGGGTACACAGAACGAGAGTGGAGACGACATTTCTAATAGAGGTACACAGTTCATATTTATAATAGAAGAGATATAATTGTGAAGAAATGACGTAGTGGGCAGTTCTTTTTAACATAGAGAAAGGAATTCATTATTGCTGATGGGGACAGATACCTAACACTTTTGAGGGGGATTCATACAAAGTTCTTTTACAAGACGAATCACAAAAACACATTATCTTTCGGTCGAAATGATGATGGAGACAAAACTTATAAATTACATAGTTATATTTATTCCAGCTGGATAAGATGATCAGGGATTCGATTGTCTTGCAGAATTTCACTGCATTGCCTCCCTTTATGGTTCGCTTCCGACTCTATGTGTGAACTCAACTCACCTTTACGTGTCCCGCCTTTGACTGATTCTAACTTAACAGAATATATTGTAATTTTTCTTTCTTTGTGACGTCAGAACCGTGCTCAAACACGTGAATGTTTCTCAAATGGATTTGCATACACATATGTCGCCAACACATTTCTGGCAACACAAAGACATTCCTTAATTTGATTTCCATTGGCTTAACTCTGTCTGGCCTTAAGTTGTATTGTTTTTTCTAACACAGTGAACAATGCTCTGCATTCCTCTCATCGTTTTTAAATATCAATATGTATTCTTTCCATCTTTTGGTTACTGTGTCAGATTATAGCCCTTCCCTCTAATGAATATTATATTTAAGCCTATTTTCTTTGTTTCTCTAATTACCGAAATCTGCCCCTTCCATATACAGCAATATTTTATTATAATGTTATTCGTAAGCGAGGTTACATTCAGAGAAGGTCACTTTCATATAATTTTCTAGATTGCCAGATTGGCCACTCAAGGGTTAAGTGTAAAGTAGATGGCAAGACAAGATCAGTCAGGGCGGAACTTGGATAAGCCAAATTTCGCGAATTTAACCTTTTTGAAACGGTTTGACTTTGGAAATATTATTTAGCCTTTTGCAAAGCGTAACATATAGACTAACTAAGAAAGGAAAAAGTTAAATATACAGATGCATGGTATATTATGGTAGACAATTTTACAATTCACAAGAGACTCTTTAAAAGTAAGGCCTCCTATTTTTATCCTACACAAATCGAGTAGAGGGAGTTACGTATTGCGTTGTTATGATGACTTAACGTATGCATTCATAACGTAAAAGTTTAATTTCTCTGCTGCAGATATAGAAAGTGTGAGAAACCCATCCCTGTCATAGACGTGAGTCAGAAACAGAGATGCGTCATTTAATTCCTGTCAAAAGTGCATTTAGAATGCTGGTGACTATGTAGAAATAAAAATTCTGAAGCACAAAACATCGCTTATATTAATTGTATCACTTTCGTCCCTGTACTTCTTTAACGCTTAAAGAAGGAAGCTTTACTTTTGGAACTTTCTCATACACGCCGTTATAATTGTTTTATAATTGAGGATCATCACTTAACAAGGCCCTAAACCCACTCAAGGATAATGGTTAACTGTTAGGTAGATTGCATGACAAAATCAGTCAGGGTGGAACTTGGGTAGGTCTAGATTATCTAAATGGGCGATTAAATAGAAATTTATTCAAAGTTGAAGACGACTATGTTCTAGTCAGTCGAGAAGCAGGCAAACGGTAATGTGTTTTACAGACGTAGGTTTTATCGCTTTAAAAGGTAATTATGGCACAGAAGTAAGAATAGCAGCTGCCTACTTTGGAAGATTCTTTATTAGGGAGAGTGAGGAGAAGTTAATCAGGATAAAATGTAAGAATATTTGAAAGGTTTAATATCAAGCTTTTGGTTATTAAGCGATTATGTTGGAATTAAGAGGGGACATTGCTTCTATTATATAAAAGAGAAGATAATACTTATATCAATCAGGCATTATCATTCAATATTTAAACTCTGATATAGAGCCCAGTATTACATAAGTGCAATTAGCACCTATTACAGATGCATTAACACCTGAACAGCAATTATCATGTCGAGCAATTTTCACATAAATGATTCTCACACGTAGAAGTTATTATCATATAGAAGATAATACATTATAAATAATACATTCGCCCATGCACAGAAAATTGTTGCCATATCTAGGCTAGTGCATCTACCACTAGTCTTTTCCTCTTGGATAGGGTCCAAAAGACATTGTCCAACATAACACGTCTCAATTGGTCAACTAGGTCCTTACTCCTGTCTCATCGCCGCAACGTTGCATCTCTGTGCCTGTTTTACAAGCATTTTAATAGAATCTGCTCTGATGAACTCATCGCACTTGTGCCCTTCTTCGTAAATATCACCGACAAACCCGCGTAGCAATAAAATCACACTCCTTCACTGTTGAGATCCCTAAATGCCAGAAAGTTTTCTACTCTAATAGCTTCTTCCCTCGAGCAGTTAGACTTTGGAATTCCCTTCCTGCTTCCTGCTGCCCTCGGCCCTGTCGGTGGGGCATTAGAATACACCGCCTGCCCCCTCCCTGCAGAGTAAGAGTCCCTCAATGGGGGTCCTGGATATGCCCTTAAACTATATCCAGTGGTGAGGCCCCAGCTTGTGGGCTTTGGGGAGTGTGGAGCCACCCTTTAATTACTATTGCTCCCAGGTCCACTCTGACCCAGAGTGGTAGTACCTGTACAACAAATATATTCTATTAAAAAAATTTTCTTCAAAATCTTTGGATTCGGCATTAAATAACCCGAAAAGAGTTGATATGCCGTAAAACAAAAACAACCAACCAACCAATCTGCTGCCCTGACTGTACTAATATGTGGAAGTTCAAATGTAACGTAAACTTAATAAGAATAAAGTCATAATAATATTGGAACTTGGGAAATTATAGAATAAGAATCGAGGCATAAATTAATTATCTATCTATCTATCTATCTTGTTACTCATTCTTAGGCATGGTACCACTTAGTAGCCCCTTACGCTTAAGTGGCGATAAAATGTTTTGTTTGGGGTGAAGGTGGGTAAATTTTTTTTTAAAAAAAGGCACTTACCATAAAGACGTCATTATCACATAAAACCATTACCATATGTAGAAGCCATTATCATGGAGAGGTATTGTCCTCCATTGCCAAACATTCACAAAAACACACTCGATAGCTGCAACCACTATATATTTCTTTCGCTCTCTATCTGTGCCTAAATCTAAACGCAGATTTCATAAAGAAAGTTTCTTTCCCAGAACTGTTAGCTTTGGAACACTTTTCCGCTGGCCTACTTCCCGGTTGAATACAACGTGATAGCCTTCAAATCGAATGTAAATAAGTTCTTGTTAAACCCTCCTCATAAATAATCAAATTCTGTCTAATTTACACTATTAGTAATTACTATACCACCACCTTACATTCATTAAACTTTATCCTTGAGTAGCCTTCATTCTTTGAAATGTGCTGACTCCCAAGCAAAAAGAACATATACGGCGTTATCATATATATATATATATATATATATATATATATATATATATATATAAGATAGCTGGTGATATTATGAGACATAGAGGACAGTATTATCCTCCTCTTTTAGTTGGTATTTCACGACATTTCGGTCAACTCTTCCTCTCGCCTTTGTTAGTAGGTTACCAAGACGGGATAGGAACTCCGAATCTCCTAACTACACCCTCAGCAATTACTGAATTGGTCAAAACGTGGTGAGATGACAACAACTATGGAAGGCAGTAATTGCTGAGGATGCAATTAGGAGATTCGGAGTTTCTATCTCGTCGCGGTACCAACCTGACGAAAGCCAGAGGAATAGTTGGCCGAAACGTCGTGAAACAATAACTAAAAGATGAGGATAATAGTCCGCAATAAATAAATGAATAAATAATATTCATCTCAATAAACATTCCAATTAATCAAATAATATACTATCCGGTATGGATCCGACAAGGGAAGATCAGATAATAAATAAACGTGGAGTTCTAAGACAAAAAAGTCCAACCTTGATCGCCATTCGAGACCCGTGGCTCAGTGGATAAAGATGTTGATCTCTCCGGTTCCAGGTGAACATTGTCTGAAAATAGCGGTTTCAATCCTACGTAATGATAGCCATAGGCTTGATTAACCAAAACGTGGTGAGACAAAAAATTTATGGAAGGCAGTAATTGCTGACGATGCAGTTAGGAGATTCGGAGTTCCTATTCCGTCGCAATAACCTCCTGATGAAGGCCAGAGAGATAATTGATCGAAATGTCGTGAAACAACAACAAAGAGATAAGGATAATAGTCGGCAATAAATAAATGAATCCTTAAAATCATTTTAATTATATTATCTATTTAAGTACATTTGATTTATGTAATTTTATCAACTAGGATGCATTTCGATTCTTATAAATCATCGTTTTAATGAATTACTTCGTGAAATCAATTTGTTTTGGTTGCAAATCGCGGGTACGTCGGTTGTGGATAGCTTGTATAAAGTAGCTTATTTCAGTCTTGTAAAGGTGTCTGCACGTGGAATTTTTATGGCAAAAGTTGCGCATTTCCGACCGTACCTTTACTTAATCGGCTTTGCGAAATACCAGTTGGGAAAGTGAAGGTTAAAGACGACTGCAAACAATGCCGAGATAAGCAGAGTACATACAACACCTAGACTTCCCAAATGATCCCCCCTCTGGTACTAGCTAGTCTCAACGTTGCTTAAGTTCTGTGATTTAGTGAGAATCGGTGTGTCAACATGATTATGCCGTAGCTAGTATATAATAAAGTAAAGTTTTTATGTGTCATCAAATCAGTATTTGCGTTTCACAAACTAATCCATGGTGACAATTATCTCCCCTTGTTCTTAACAAAAAATTAAATTCAAATTGCTCCATCGAGCGCAGACTGTATATTGTACGATTTTCCTTTGGTAATATAGACTTCTTGATATTCATCAATAATATGTACTGGACAATCATGTCAGTTAATTAACTAATGAATGTTTTTGCATTTGTTACGAGTACATAAAATAAAAATGGCATCTAAATTTTGCTCGCGGCACATGTACTAAACCATTTTTCTAAATTAGATTAATACTTCGTTGTAAAGTTATTTTTATTCCATACTATCTGGCTGTCCATCGTTGCCTGGTCGTAAAATACGCTTAAACATTATATTTTAATTTATGCAGATGCGTATCTATTATAGAATCAATCCTCTATTGATTATTATACATTACGAGGAATAATTTTCCCTGTGGACTAATTCGCATTTTTTTTAAATAGTGGTAATGTCGACAATCAATTTCCGTCTGTGTTTGATATTTGGGCTTGATGATCTATTGTTGTAAATGAAAAAGAAGAATTTTTACAGGACAATATTTTACGTTACATTGGCAGGTGTAACGTAAAATATTGTCCTGTAAATATTCTTCTTTTTTAATTAATTTAAGATCAGATATTTTCGATTTATGATACTTATCAGATGCATTCCTGTATAAAACTTATCTAAGAACATTGCCAGACATATAAATTACCTGTGTGTGAGATTAAAAAAAAAAAGGCTCAGCTAATTCGGAACCTATGAGGAAGGACCTCTCTCACACACACACACACACACACACATACACACACACATACACACACATACACACATACACACATACACACATACACACACATACATACACACATACACACGCACATACATACACACACATACACACACATACACACACAAAGTGACTTTTATATAAGAGTAAAAATAATTATGTAAGGAGCTACAGTTAAATTCAAACACTACTTCTAAACTAGCCGAAGCAGTTAATACAATGTATTTTTAATTGCATTACGACTAATGGCATACGACTTGTTTTAAGTAAAATTTAATTAACGATGAGGATGAGATATCGATTGTTACGGATATTAATCCAATTTACCAAATTTCCACTTCTAACAATTACCATGATATTATCCCATTGACTACTGTACGCTGTGTTACCCTTATCCTCAAGTGGACTCAGGGCCTTGATAAGTTGTGATATATGTGTGTGGGGGGTATAATATTCAACAGATAATTGGCTCTGTAATAAAAACTATGAAATCTGCATGAGCTCAAATATATTTAAGCATATTTTACTACCGAGCGAGCCCGGGCGCCCCCACCTGCTAGTATCAATGCAAAGAAGATGTAGTTTCCATTGCTCTGTATTAGGACCAACTTTCTGTAATCCTTACATGTGTAAATTAGGGAATAAAATGTTTAAGCTTAACACGAATTTTCTTACATTTCATTGACGACATCTTAATTACTAGCAAAATAACACTGAAATTCAAACGTTGCAAACAATATTTGAAAGTAACCATGCTCTTTATTTCACCACTGAATTAAGCATAAGCAGAAAAATGCTCTTTTTATATGTTCTAATTTACAGTAAGAATTTTTTTACATTAACATATAATAAAAACAAACAAGAAACCGCCCATTCACCTTTTATTAACTTAGATTCTTATAGATGAAAAGTTACTAAAAATATAATTAGAAAAAAATACATCGACCAAAATAATAAAAATCAAACTCAAATATTCTATAATAAGGTTAAACGATTGGACCACAGGGTTTTAGATACGACAAAGCTTTTATATGAGTTTAAATGCCGATTGGAGAAAAGAAAAATCATATACATTGGCTTTACGACCAGGACTCTATCGACATTAACCACGCACTTTTCTCTAAGAAGAGCGCCATTGTTAAACACCTTACCGTTAAACATTCTTAACCCCATTGGTAACTTCGAAAAATTTTAGTAGATAACTTTTCTACTTTTTCACGTTTAATTAACAAAAACAACCTCCGTATAGCTCCACTAATTAAAGTAAAACATATATTAATTGAGAATTATCAGTAAGAGTGATAATATTATAAATGACTGTAAAGCTAACATAAAACCTATCGATACAGTAAAATGACATATGGTTTCCTAGGATAAAAAATACTATATATATATATATATATATATATATATATATATATATATATATATATATATATATATATATATATATATGAGCAGGCCACCTGGTATTGCTCGGCATTGACCGGTCGTAAATTACTCTTAAATATGATATTTTGATTAATTTATTATTATATAATTTCGTATTTCGCATTTATTATTATACTAGCGAGGGGTACCCGGCGTTGCCCGGGTGTTTATAGGTGTGTGTGAAAAAAAACCCGAGAAAAAACCAGGTGCCCGTGAAGAAAAACGAAGCCTTGATGACGCGCAGTTGTTAAATAGTAAAGTGTGAAGAAAAAGCAGGTGCACGTTTTTGATTGACGTAACGGCGATAGGTATTCAGCAGTTAGCATTTTGTGCGGGATCGTTTTTTAATGAGGTCAATTGTTTGTTTTTAAAACCCTGCTCCCTCGTCTCGAAATGAAAGCTACCATCTGATATGACGAATTCGACATTGAACAAACGTTACTTAGCTCTCTAGAGACCACTGGCTCTGAGCCTGAGTTTAGAGTCGAGTTTCGCTTTTTGTTTATACCGAAAACCGAATGTAACGCGTTCCGATGCGGGAAATGTGGAATAATAAACGTTTGAAAGTCAATAAAATGAAATAGACAGGCGAGCTCCGTTGTTAAGTGTGAGATATTGCAATTTATAGATAATATACAAAGTTTTAAGAAGTTGCGAAGCGAGCGAGCGCTTCTCTGAAAGAAGCCTTTTGTGCACATTGAGGAGAAGCGTACATACATACATACATACATACATACATACATACATACATACATTTTCGCTTTTATATATATATAGATTATATTGGACCCAATATATAGTAATGATTTTTTAAAAAATATTTTAAATAACACACTTTTGCACCGATTTTCCCGGGTTAAACCCCAAATATAAGGGTCCGCATGAGTACGAATAACCTATATATGAAATTTCATGGCTGTAGGCCAAAAACTGGCAGATGAGTTAGTTAAGTAAAACATTTTAAACAAATATATATACGCATACATAAATATATATAGAAAGACGTTTGTGTTTTACGCAAATATAACGCAAGTATAAATCATGTAGAATATCTGCATACATAAATTTTCATGTAATATTAAACCAAAGATGATCATACCATAAGAAAAAAAAAACTAATAGGGAATCAATTAAGATGAATGTTTAAAATAATATGCAAATAAGCTAGATCTTTTGCAGATACATTCAATTCCATGATCCATGCATGACAAAATTGTATTTTCTTTTTAAATAAATGGATAAAGGGGTTTCCTTTTTTCTTCCTAGACATTCGGGCCAACATCAAAGTGTAGCATCTGTCCTGTATGCTACACTTAATTCTATTTGTCATTGGTCAACCAGGGTAACCCTTCTATATCGAGACAATTATTATTTTTCGTCCTTTCCAGAGTCTCCCGTTAGCCTTTCTTTTCGGAAAAAAAGGTCTTTAATATAAATATCAATGCACAAAAAAAAACAATTTGTAGAAGTACATTGCCTGTCTAGCTGCACTGATGAGCTGTGAAACAGCAAAACAGTACTGCATGTGAATGACTATATATATATATATATATATATATATATATATATATATATATATATATATATCCTTACGTCTTTCTGGCAACCGCCTCTGGAGATGAATCTGAATGCATTCAGGTGAAAAGAGATTATGGCAAATACATCAGCTACTCTCTCAGCCGAAATCTCATACAATATTTTTATGTGTGTAGGGATATAGATTAATAGATAAGTAGATAAACAGATGGACTAGCAGGGTTCCTGCCGTTGCCCGGTCATGATATATTGCACCAATATATAATAGCGATTTCAAAAGTATTAAAAATATAACTTTTGTGCCATCAGCTAGACTTGAATACGACACTAAAACATATAGTGCTCCAGCGTTTATCGTTATCTTTTAAATCATCGTCAGTTGAATATAATATATATATATATATACATATATATACATATATATATATGTGCGTGTGTGTATATATATGTATATATATGTGCATATATATATATGTGAAAAAATATATATATTTATATGTATGTGTGCGTGTTTTTGCATACGAGCAAGGAAACTTCAAGTCGACTTACGCCTTTCAAATTCCCACATTTTTCATTCGATACCCCTTAGCTGCTATTTTTACCGGCTGAAAACATAAAAAACAGCGAACACAAAATACAATCGTTTGGCTCACCATTTAGCGACCTCGGAGGAGACGCAATTTGGAAAAATGGAGACAAGCAGACAGAGAGATGGTGAGTTTTATATATAAGATAGACATAGAGAGAGTTTTATATATAAGATAGACATATAGAGATATAAACATGTATATATAAATGTAGATGTATATTTGTGCGCGTGCGTATATATATGCATATCTAAATATATTTATACACACACACACACACACACACATATATATATACACACACAATTGCAAAAGTATAATTATATATGTATCTACTTTTGTACGATTTCATATATATATGCATAAATATATTTAGAAACATATATATATATATATATATATATATATATACGAACCTGCACAAATCTATGCATTTATACACATGCATACGGAAGTGTCTTTACACACACACACATATATATATAAACATGTATATACTAGGATATATATACATACATGCACCTAATTCATTACGCTTCAGTAGACATATTTGAAGAGATTTACCCCTCATAAAACATTTAGTATTTCGAGCTAAGTGAAGTGCAACCTTGCATAACTGAATTTCCTAAGAAACTCTCGCCTTGTGCTACAAGTTAGTTGTAAGCCTGACACAAGCAAATACTTTTAAAGGTGCTCGCTTTCTCGCTTGGAAATAGAGGTTGTTTCGAAGAAGAAGGTGAAGGGAGAATGCTCAATAGTGTGTAAATGCGTGGCGAACATTGCCATAATTCTTTGCAATTACAAACATTGACGTCAAAATAGTGCATTAAGAGAGATAAACGTGATCGCTACACAAGAGCGTTGCGTACGAGATGTGCCCGGTTTCAATGTTCTTATTAAAAATTCATTCGCACATTACGACGCGTGGTGAGAGTAAGAAGGAGAAATGGAGATTGAAATGGCGCCAGAAAGCAAAAGAATCAATGGAAGGCGGAATAAAGCCCGTCTAAATAGAAGATTTTAATATAAATTTTTAAAAGACAAATGTAAAAGCAGAAATGAGTGAACGGGGATGAAGACATTTTTAAAATCAAGAAACTATTTTAATGGAAATAAAGAAAAATGAAAAGGAATAAAATAATGAATAAAATATTGAGTAAAATTTCACAACTGAGAATAGAAATGTTGACAGCTTAGAGAGGGATAAAGAGAAAGCAAAGTATAGCTACATATATATATATATATATATATATATATATATATATATATATGCCACTCATTTGATTTTTAAAATCAATTTAAAAAGACTTTTAGTGTTTTTGAAATATATTTATTATCAGCTTGCAAAACCCAATTAAATGCTCAATGTTTTATAGCAAAACAGATTATATACATGTGTATGTGCTCGTATATTAATGTGTGCACATCTATGCATGTGTATATATGCCTGTGTATATATGTGTGTATATGTGTGAGTATATATATGTGTGTGTATATATGTATATATATATAATATAAACTGGACGTCTGTGTGTGTGTGTGTGTGTGTGTGTGTGTGTGTGTGTGTGTGTGTGTGTGTGTGTGTGTGTGTGTGTGTGTGTGTGTGTGTGTGTGGTCACGAATAGGCTCCTATATGGTTGACTATTTCAAAAAACTGATTGCATATAATGGGAGAAGATGTATCGAGGATCAGGAATGGGTATGTTTGATCTGGCAGAACGGTGGTTCATAAAAATTGTGGGGTCTGCTTTTTTGAATCCGTTCAATTTACATATTTTGTCAATTAGGAAAGAGAAAAACTGATCAGTCATACCTTTTTCATGTTATATCATGCCAAATTGAAAAGCCTTTTATCTATTAAGCATTTCATGAACGTGTGTATGTATTTGTGCAAACGTGTGTGTGGATATGTATTTCAAAGATAGAAAATAAATAGATATGATTATGTATATCAATAGATAAATGATGAAAATTGCATATGCTTGGATGTTAATGTAATGTATTTTTAATTTAGTTGTCGTAGATGTGCAATAAGTTAAACTCCATTGCTAAAATTATTATTTGATGTATAAAGCTGAACGTCTGTGTGTGTGTGTGTCTGGTCACGAATAGGCTCCTATATGTTTGACTATTTTAAAAAACTGATTACATATAATGATAGAAGATGTATCGAGGATCAGGAATGGGTATGTTTCATCTAGCAGAAGGGTGGTCCATTGTGGAGTCTGCGTTCGCGTCTGGCCCCCAAAGTATGGAAATAAAAAATGAAAAAAAAACGTTTACAAGGGTTTTTATATAGATGTACATAAGAATAATTTGATAAGCATGTTTCAACTTAAATAGGGATGGTATAATAAAATTGTGGGGTCTGCGTTCGCGCCTGTACTCCATGGAAATACGACACAAGCGTTAGCAAAGACTTTACATATCTATTTGCGTAAGTATACTTTGATAATTATGTTTCAGTTTGAAGAAATATGGTATAATAAAATTATTAGGTGTTCGTTCGCGCCTGACCTCCATAGAATGTAAATATGTCACAAGGTGTAACAATGTTTTTTAAAAGGAGTGAGGGTCCACAATAACACCTTAACTTTAATCTTAATTCACGCTAGCTTTTATTTATTTTTTGGAGTTGAATCATATTTTGTCGAATGAATTCACCTCATAAATTTACGTTCTTATAAAAGTGAAAGCCAAAAAAAATGTCGGAACTTTAGACAATTCTCGGCACAAATTTTTTAGAACTCATTTTTTTTTCCATCTCCGCTTGCACGTGACACTCTTTCGAAAATAGATAAATAGATAAATAATAAAAAAGAGAACGTTACTTGTTATCGTGTCAAAAGAAGGAAAAATCCTATTCACGTGATTACGTATCTTTTTAAAAACATTTACATAACCTTTGTATTTTTATTTATATATCTGTTTAAGCTTTTTTGTCAGTGTACAAGAAGGAATTCAGTTGATTACAACCCTTTCTGTGTGTTCTTTACATTATAATAGTACAACCCTGAATCCGACGGCGAAATACTATACCGTTCAATACTGTAAAACTGAAACGAAGTTGTTCTGTTTGAAAAGGGTGCCATTTTCTTCTTATCTATATTTATATCGATTCTTCGCTTTAAAAAACTAAAGTAATTACGTGTTTACTTTTTTAATATCCCATTTTGCTGTTTCTGACTATTTTACTAAAGTAAGTAAAGCTTCATTATTTTTCAAAACTGTTTTTGTTTCTTTGTTTTTCGATATTTTGTCGATATTATTTAATAAGAGTGTTTAGCAGAAAAGCCAACAAACGACTACCCGAAAAAATAAATATGCTGGAAGTGAATGTTACCATAGTCGATATAGTTCAGTTCATGTTTTTTCTTTTCAAATAGTTTTTAATGCTTTTTACTTGAAATAATTTCAGCGAACTGAAATCAAAACGAAATTTGAGAGGATAACTACTTAAATGAATATTTATATAAATTATACATGCCATAATCGAATATTCCTCAAGCACAAAATAACGGAAAACATTAAAATATGTTTATAAATATCCCTTACGTTGACGGAACTCTCTTAAATTGTTAACACAGAATGCTCAGGTGCCCCTCCTTCAAATTGAAAACGGGGCTCTCCATTTCAAAGTCGCTGCCATTTTGATTTTTTTTTTTTTTGAACCGGTTCGTGGATTAAAAAATTTTTTTTTTTTTTTTTACAAACTACTTAAAAATACAAATCAATGACCTTTTCTACCATAAAAGTAACTTTTATTGACTATGGTAACATTTATTTCTTGTACATTTATATTGTTATATATATAACATTTTCTCTTTGTAAGGAAACATCATTGTGTTGGTCACTCTTGGCTACGAATGGAAACAAAGTTGATATAAAAACAATATATTTTCGCGAAAATTATGTTTACTTTCATCATATTTTGCTTAGCATAAAATTTTTGCGTACCAAAACCATATCTTTACAGCCCCCTCCTTTTCATAACCTATCATACTTTCATCAATCACAGTCCATTTTCTGTGGGCTATTTTGGAACCCAGTAAACGACGGGTACTTCTGCTAGTATGTATATATATATATATATATATATATGTATGTATATATATATATGTATGTATATATATATATATATATATATATATATATATATAAGAAAGTAATATATATATATATATAAGATTTAAATAATTATTAGGCGCCCCGACTATACATAAAAGACGTTGAAATGTTTGTCAGTCGGCGTAAAATCCTCACACATTTTATTTAATTTAACTAATATTTGAAATATATATAATATAATAGTTATTATGTAATTATAATTATGTATATACATATATACGAGCACAGAGTTTAATATATATGTATATACATAAATTATAATTATATAATTATTATTATTTTATACATAACAGCCACTAATTTTCATGCTTACGCAATCATAAGTGTAGGATGACAATTACTTCCGGTCGAGAGACTGGTACCTTGTTATGAAGCCACGTTTAACTCCATTTGCTTAGCATCTACCTCCGGGCTACTATACAATTTCACAAGAATAAAGGGAATTAACAACTAATCAACACACAATTCGGGCGCAGACGTTAGACAATTCAGACTGTTCGAACGACGGAAGTCGTGAACGTTGCATAAACGCTAGTTGTGTGCCTCTTAGCCTATGGAAAATGGACTCTGATTTATAAAAGTATGATAGGTTATGAAAAGGAAGGGTTGTAAAGAGATAGCTTCGAATTTGGGAGTATCAAAACCAAAGCAAAGTATGATGAAATTAAAAATAAAACAGATAGACCCCATAATTTATTAAACCATATCTGTTCACACTGAAACACTTATCACAATATTCTATGGATCTATATTAAAAAACCTTGTTAAACTTTGTGGTTTATTTCCATTCTATGAGGGTCCGGCACGAACGAACATCCCATAATTTTATTATACCATATTTCTTCAAACTGAAACATAATTATCAAAGTATACTTACGCAGATAGATATGAAAAGTCTTTATTAAAGTTTGTGCCTATTTCCATTCTATGGAGGCCAGGCGCGAACGCAGGCTCCACAATTTTATTATACCATCCCTATTTAAGTTAAAACATACTTATCAGAGTATTCTTATGTACATCTATATCAAAAACATTTGTAAAGGTTTTTTTTTTAATTTTTTAATTTATTTCCATACTTTGTGGACTGGGCGCGAACGCAGATCCCACAATTTTAATGAACCACCGTTCTGGCAGATCAAACATACCCATTCCTGTGTCTCGATACATCTTCTATCATTATATGTAATCAGTTTTTTAAAATAGTCAACCATATAGGAGCCTATTCGTGACCAGACACACACACACACACACACACACACACATTCAGTTTTCTATGATAGATAGATAGATAGATAGATAGATAGATAGATGTTATTTGTCTCTGTTTTGCGATACGTTTTTTAAATGAATTCAATTATTCATGAAAGTGCATTTCTACCTAAATGCGAGTTGGGAACTACCCTCCCTATGCGGAGCATACATATTGTTTCCAAAATACAATTATACACTGACACATGCTTCGTCGTCTACGACTCATCAGAGTGATTGAATCTAGCGAGATTCGAAATCGGGACCCTACGGTAATGAAACTAAACCCTTAATCCGTGCTTCCATCTCGCTCGACACATATATATATATATATATATATATATATATATATATGTGTGTGTTACGTATGTATGTATAATATATATATATATATATATATATATAATATATATATATGTAATTATATGTATGTGAGTGTGTGTATATAGATAGATAGATAGATAATAGTGCTAGTCTAGCTGCACCGAAGAGCTGTGATACAGCGAACTAGTTTGTCTTTTGATGACTTCACCACAACTCATTTTGAAAAGCACGGTCGTAAGCGATTTTACTCGATACTTGCTCGGCGCAATGCAGAGCTCATTATTGTAAATGAACAATCTA